>NW_010119866.1:42701-80108 GCF_000699245.1 Pterocles gutturalis | reverse complement strand
TTTTTTTTTGTTTAAAAATCTATAATATATAAACATTGTTCCTAGTATATTGCTTAAAATCTATTGAAATGCACTTTTTTCCCCTTATTTTTTAACTCTATCACAGTGATTTACAGCAATTCAGGTAGATTCGTCTGTGTCCTCAGTCACTTGAGAAATGAAATTGAACCTTGTCTTTTGTACACATCTCATTTAGCTCCTTGTTTTCATTAACAATTTGTCAGATGCTAGAAATTCAGAGATTTGTCTTATAACAAGTAATTACAGTTCCTGAAAGCACCTGATGTTTTAAGTTCTCAGCTTACTTTGGAAGGGATCAAAGCCATATGGATATATCTGAGAATTTTCTTCCAGCTCACCCTTTATTTTTTTAGTTTTGTCACAGAGAAATAACAAAGGAACCACTTCCTTTAAGAGCTGAGTGTGTTTGTTTAGCCAAGAATAGTCAAAACTGTGGAATACAAAAATTTATCCCTGTAAATGTGGCATTCTCACAGACATTCTCTTATTTCATGTGACTTTTCAGTTCAAATTATTAAATCAAATGTTAATGATCTTTTTGTTCCTTCTCTGATAGATTACATGGAAACTGTTGGTTAGATGATGTGGCTAACAGCATATATGTGAGGAGGACAGCTATATTTATGTCACAAAATGACATCATTGTTTGGGTGTCAGCCACGTTCTATAACCCAGAGACTTTCTCCAGTGCAAGGCTTAGTAATTTGTTTCAGTGATGGATCACATACGTGTACCTAATGAAGTTCAGGAAGCCAGAGACGTGAGATAACACTGGAACTGTTGTATAACAAGGGGTCTCCCCCCACTTGTCAAGTGGTCCTGCCCAGTTCAGTGCTGCTAGTTCATAGCTAGGATCTCAATTCAAAAGCAAAAAGCTGTCTATGCATGTTGAGTAGAGTTGTTGAATAAGGAACATGCTAATATTGGGGGCAACTGAAAGTATTTGCTGATTTTGCCTTGATTTATTAGTAGTTTGATTTCGTCCTGAAAAAGAAAGAAAAGCCAAAGCGGCACATTTCTAAAAAGGAAACATTCACTAAACAATGTTCTCGGCTTGAAATCACCAAACTTGTATTTTCAACTGCTTAATGATTATTCTCTTCAGTCAAAGAAATTTTGTAGGTTGATCCAAACTTTTTCCAGCTTTTCATTTGACAAGAAAAAAATCAATTTTGCTTGTTTGTTTGTAACTCAATTCAGGTTTCTGTTTAGGTCAGCAAAATAAAAAATCAGTGATTTGCATAGTTTTGTGAACATCTGTTAAAAAAAAATGACAAGCACTACGAAAGAAGCATATCTGGGTCATGCTGCTGGACTATGGCTGCATCTAGCAATTTGTGATGCTCAGGGGTCTGCACAGATTGATTTACCTGAGAGTCAGGGTGCAGGGTCTGTGGCTGGAGCACAGCAGGTGCAGTTCCTGCAGGGATCCAGGACATGCGCCGACCTTGTACCTGGACCTGAGAACTGAAAAACACTCCCAGATCCAGTAATACAAGCACTGAATAGCTGCACTGTGTATAACCGTGGTTAAAAAGCTACGATCTGCAAACAGCAGTTGGAAAAATCCCCTGTGACTTGCTGCCCTGATGACACGATTTCCTTTATAAAGAGAGCTGAATTTTAAGAGCTATGATTCAAACCCCTCATGTGAATGCAATTCTTTCTACAATTTATTTTAAATATTCTATTGTTGTCGTTCGGGCCTATTTCTCCCCATACTGCTCTGCACTCTCCGGCTGCTTTGCGCTCCCCGCGGCTGCGGGCTGTGCCCTGTACGAGGGCAGGAGCCCACGAGGTGGCAGAGCTCGCCTTGCAGAGCAGCGCTTGCTGACAAACCTCTGTTTTTCTTCCTAGCAAAGCTCCCTCCCCCCTTTTCTTCCGCTTACTCGTTAATTGCAAGAGTAGCTTCCTTTTTGCACATAAATCATCACTTGCTTAGGCTAATAAAGGAAAAATATTCAGCCAAATGTAGACATGGAGATGAGTTTTTATATTGCTCTTGTTTCAAAGGCTCTTCTTTCAACAAAATAGGATTTTTTTGTCTAACTTCGTTTACCTCAATGGTGTTTCAAACTAGTTGAACAAGTTGTAATTCGTTTAACCCCATTATAATTTAACTCAATTTCAGTGTTTGCCTGAGAACTTGAAAACGGCAAAACCAAATGAAAAAATTGTTCAACCCCTCAGCTTTTAGAACAGTAAATCAAAAAAAAAAAAAATGAGGATGCTTTGAAAACCATTCCCCAACAATAAATGTCTATCACTGTTAGGAAATATTAAATTTTCATCTGCTCATCACAGAAGAGTGACCTGAGCTTTCTCAGTATAATTTGACCAGCAAAAATGCTCCTGAGTATGACTCCATTTGATTTTGTTCCTTTTGTTTTTTTCAACATCCAGGCATTGAGGGAGAGCAGATATAATTAACATAATTCTAAATTAGAGTCAGCGATGTTATTGTAGAAGTTAGTAGGAGTGCAGTGTTCATACTAAGTGTGCCAATCCCTATAAGAAAGCTGAACAGGAGAGTTATTTAAAGAGATTAAATGATGCAGAATAAAGCTTCCAAAAGCTGTAATTGAAAGTGACAGAAACATTAGCTTTGAAACAAGTAACATTTAATCACACAGATTATACAGAAACATAATTTTTGTATGTTGTTTTCTTCAGTAGAATTTAGTTTTAATATGTTGAGACAGCTCATCACTTTCAGCTGCCAGCTGCCAGAAGCCTGTCAGAATATGTAAATCTAACAGCTACTGTGAGGAGTGGGACCTGTTCTCTCAAACACAGGCCTCAACTTATGCATGCCTAAAATTTCAATTGCTCCTACCTGCACTTATGGGTTGCAGGTGTAAGCATTTGCACCACTTCTTGCTTTAGTGACTACTATTTGAATGGTTGAACTTCTGAGTCTGGACAAACAGTGGCCCCAGTAAAAGCATAATATTTGTGCAGTCATAAGTAGAAAGTTATTAAAGGGAAAAGGGATGAAGGAAAAAAGCATGAAAAAAACCTTTACATGAGCACACAGAGTCCAGGATAAGGGTTCAAACCTTCCTGTAAGTAACACTAGATTTTATCTTCTTGAAAGTGTACAGGAAATCCCAATAGGCTACAGAGTTTTAAAATCACAGTAGCTGAAGACAGAAAAGAATTTCTAAGTGGATTGATTAGTCAGGACACAGAGAGAGTAAATAATAACAGCTCATCTGCTGCTGCAGAACATGTATGTTTACCAATGTCCCTGCCTTGACCGACATGAAACTGAACTCTATATTTGCAGGATGTGTGAGCAAGGGCAAATGTGACCTTCAGAAAGGCAGATGTGAAGTGCCTTTGCCTCCTGGGGACTCGGGAGGGCAACAGACAGGAGAAACTCGTGTTGACACTAACCTGCTCTTTATAGCAGCCGAGAAGTACATGTGAAAGCATGTCAAAAACTCCAAGCATTTTGGATGGTTACCATCAAATATTTTGAGTTTATTTGCTCTTGTTATAAAACTTGTTTGAAAGTGAAGCCAGCTATCTAAAAAAAGGTTTGAACAACAAGGTTATAGGGAGGTTTATTTTATTTTTCTCTGCCAATGTCTTTCTCTGATAATACGGAAGTTTAAAATAATACATTTTACCTGTGGTTCACCCTCAACTCCTCACAAAGTCTGAGTTACTTGGAGATGCCATTTGTTTTGGGGAAGGTCATATCAATAGGTCAGCATGGACAGATTTTCAGAAAACAAATCTTTTGCAAACAGAGGAGGTCATTCTGGCCTGTGGTGAGAACATTAGAACAGAAGCAGTTACAGTGTGAAATGCAATCAGGGGCAGAGCCTGACCTCTTGGATTTGGAAGAGGCCAGGTGGCACTGGTAAGTCCCAAGCAGCAATCCTGGCTGTCCTCTAGTCTCCATCCTTTAGGGCACTGCAACAGCCATTTCTTCTGTTGATACCACAGCGGATGCCACCCCCTTTTCTTTGACTGAGCACCTGAGCAAAGCATGAGGACATAGGGGCCCCTGTTCTAGGCTCACTGTGGCTGAAAAGGTTTGGCTCAGCAGCTCCTGGCATGGATGTGATGGTCTTAATGGGCAAGCTGAGGGGGTCAGGCAAAAAGGACAGTTGCCCCCTTGCCATTACAGCCAGGATCTGTGCATCATAAATGTTAAGACTCAGGGGCCCAACACAACACAGAGTGCGGGTGGTAGGGAAAAACCTTGGGGTCTTGTTTTCAGCACTGCTCAAACATTTCCCCTTGACCTCCCTTCAGATGAGAAAATCAATCCCTGGGGCAAGGCTGGGACCGCAGCAATCTCCCCTCCTGCCCCAGGGGTCGGGCTGTGGTTTGTTCTGCTTCTGCGGTGCAGGTCTGGCACTGCTGGCTGTGCACTGTGGGGGTAAAGTTTTCATAAAGAAACCAAACAGGTTTGGATTTTGATAAAGGATTAATTTGTCTGTATCCAAAGTGGATTACATTCTCTTCAGGGCAGGGACTGTCTTAACGATATTTGTTTGCAAGTGTTTAAGCCGTGTGCCCTTTGTCAGTAATAAGTGATAATATAGCAAGGGAGGAAATGGACTTCAGGAAAGACCATCAGGCTAAAAAGAGCAGCCAGAGAGATTAAACCTTCAGATGTAGCTTTAATGGTGATACTGTCACTAAGAGAGATGCAAGCTCTTGCCAAAGAAGAGTTATTATAATACTCTGTTTATTACAGTGTCAGTACAGGACATGTAGTCATCCTAATACAGAGTAACACTTGTGGTATTGTACTCAGAATGAGTAATGAGTATCATGTGAGTAATGAATCTATCAGATCTTTCCAAAACGGTATCTGGGCAGGCAAGGGGGTCACTGCCTCACTCAGCAGGACACTCTATCTACTTCATGTTACTTTGATGGCACAGAGCTGCTAAGAGGTTTTCTTGGCAAGCTGCACAGCGATGCTGCTTGTACAAGGACAAAGCCACTGATGGACAAAAAGCCCAGCATGACCTGGGGCTGCTTTGAGGTGCCACAGAGGTCCCAGCATGGTCCTGGTTGTCTCAAGTCAAGAATCTGCAGAGGTTTTGAAAAGCTACTGTTGCCTCTTGTACATTAAATGTTTTATTGAGGGTGGTATGCTGTAGCTGTGATCAAATCAAAGGTCATAATTTCTGATTTCTCCACAGCTGTTGATGACACCAATGAAGAGATTTTGGCTGGATTACATAATACTCCTCTCACAATAATAGAGGAGCAAAATTATTCCTAAGTGGTATGCTATGCTTCCCTTGTTGATGTGGCCCAAGTGATGGCTGTGGTTCTCTGACCATCAGACAGCTGAAGCCACAGTGCAAAAAATGGAGAACAGGAGTTTAATGTTGAATAGGCTGATGGGCCTCAGGTCTGTCCCTTCCTCATGTCTGCTCATGGCACCGTTACAAAAAAATAATTAAATGTGGAGTTTCCCTGAACACCAGCTGATTGCCTCTTCATTTGTCACAGAGCTGAAGCGCTGTTGGTATCTGGAGAGATGCAGTGAAGAAAATCTGTTTATTCCATACTGGTGCCTCTTAGAAGGCCTCTTATAACTAAAACACGTGATTTTGGTGTTGCAAAGACCTGGACAGCTCTTGCAAGGTGAGCTGGTGGCTCTGGCCAGTGATATGCATCTTCCAAAGTTACCTTTAGGGCATGATGTAAAGCCAAGAAGTATCTGCAGGTTTTGAGAAATGGAGGTGAGTTTGGTGCATGAAGGAAATTGGTGGCATTTTATTTATCTGTCCATGTGGAGTGAACAACCGTTATGTCCAACTTTGGATAAACATCTGCAAAAGCTTCTGAGCAACAAACTAGACAAGTGGGAGCTTTTCTTAAAAATAGAGTGTTTTTCTATAAAAGGTCTTATTTATCTGAGGTAATAAAAGAAAAGCTGAGTAGAAAAGCTTAATACTCTACTATATCAGTTTTATAGCAGAGTAGCTGCCCATAAATTCAATGGAATTTCACCAGCATTAAACCAGAAAAAACACAGTGTAAAAAAATGTTATTCTGAATTTAAAGAGAAAATAAGATCAACGGTTAGTTTGCCTATTTTTGTAATAAAGCAAATAGTGTAGGAGCATGAAAAGCTATTAAATGATTAGGTTAGAAAAATCGGCAAGGCTATTTATACAGAAATGTCACTGGATGATAGACTTCATTTTCAGTAAATTTTTCAAAGACTAAGAAAGCAATAATTTCTACTATTAGCTCTTCATGTTAACCAACACTGTGGTATATAATCTGTTATAAATGTTATCCATACAATAAGGGAAGAGCAAATACTTGCTTGTGAAAGGTCTCCTGGTTTTGTGAAGTGGCATACTTCTACTGCCTCATGTCTGGCTTTTATTTTTTAATCTTTTTTTTTCCCGTTTTAAAATATTGACAAACTTTCCTTTCCACATAAGCATCTAAACTTCCGTAGCAGAAAAATAGCGGAGACTAAAAATAAGCCTTTCCTTTTTTTCTGTAAAATCACTTTGTAAACTCTTTCAAAAGCTGCCAATCTAGCAATTTCCCCACATGTCTTGTTATATCTTAGTAATTAAATTGTAGTCTCTGAGCTGTCTTTTTCATAACTAAGTTTACAGGAAATGCATCTTCATCCTTGTCTAGCACAATATAAAAATGTTCTGCTGGGAATACAGTTGTATTTATTGATTCTTCAGAATTTGTAATTCCTTTCAAAAGAAATTTAGTTAGCTCTCCTGAGCTTTCATGAACTGATGAGGGTAGAAAACAATAATAATTTGAAAATATACTTCTAGAGAGCTTTATGTCTATATAAGATTTGGTACAGGATCTGCAGTAGAAATGTATCGACCTGGGTAGCCGCAAATTCCTTGCAATATCCATTTACAAATAATGACATTCCTATGCTCTTTAATTTTGTAAAATGTGTCTGATTACAAGATCTCACAAACTATATGCTGTATTTAAAGGAATGCATGTATCACTATTGCTGATGTGAAGTATAAAGATCTTCCTCACAAAATATATGCAATCCCACATCAAAAAGCCAGAGCAGTAGAGAAGATAATCCCCAGAATTGATGGCTTGGATGAGTTAAAGAACTAATCCCAGCAGTGTGCTGGGTGCCTCTAGCCTCTGTGTTCACACTGAGGGACTGTTAGAGGAAGCCTTCCGGCTGACCTTGGATTTCAGAGCAGCAGGTAGAGCAAGGCACCTTACAGCTTGTCTGTCCTTCACGACTGCTTAGAGGAGCCTTGAGCTGCACGTGGCTTTTGCTTCCCCGCAGACTCCCCTTACCGAAGCACATTCTCCAGGCAGGCAGGACAATTTTCTAGCAAGCCCATGCCATCAAGAGTGCACAGCAAGCGCAGCACTGTACACCTGTGTCCCCACAGATGTACCTGGTGGTGGACTCAGTGCTGAGACTCTGTCCACAGCTGAGATCTCAAAGCACCATCAGTGTCTGGCACAGCAGCATGGACCATGGGCTGCCCAGGAGCCAGTGCCGCTCTTCTCTGCAGCTAAGGCAGCCAGCATGTTGGCTGGCCTTTGGGACCCATTTGGATGGCCTTTGCAAGACCATCCAAGAAACCAGCCTTATGGGATGGGAACTGCTTATATCACCTCAGCTGGACTGAATTTACCCAAAGGTTTCAGGGCTCCCATTGGGTGTGGGGTCCAAGTTAAATCTTCCCGTACTCTGGACTAATGTCCCAGCCAACTGAGTGTGGCAAGAGGGAAGGAGAAAGCAGTATTCTGCTGACATGATTTCATATAGAAACATTACTGAAAACCCAAGGAAGCAGATTTCCAGGAGGACATCCAACCCACTGGGCTAAGGATGCATCCTGATGCTCACCCTCGTGTTTCCACGTCTATTTAGATCTGTCATACAAAACCAACCAAGTCCCACAAGAAAGAATATAGTTCCCACCTAAGGTTAATCTAGAGGCTTGTAATTAAGTTAGACTGCTGACAAATTAAAAACTTTGATATAATTCTCTTGGACAACTTATTTATTTGAGTGAATTTGTACTGGGATCTCCCAAATGAATTTTCTCTGTTCTGGAGTACATTGTGTTTTCCTATGGGTATGTACCCGTCCTTCCCATTGGAGATTCTCCACTTTTGCATTAAGTGCCTAAATACTCAAAACTAAATGGAAATCAAGAGTCCCAGTGCTTTTTTACCAAAAGTATAATGGCTTCCTACCCAAACAAAAACATGTTTCTGTGGCAGTGACCTCCTGAGTCATTTTGCTGAATGCTCTTAGTTTGTGCAGCTGCATCCATCACAAAATGCCTCTTAATCATGCAAAGTTCAGAGCTTTGCATTAAAAATCTACGTCTATAGCAGACATTAAATTGCTTTAAATTCAGTGCATTGTTCTTATGTAATGCAGTGATTACAGCAATTTTTCTGGTTTTGCTAGTGAAATCAGAAGGGCAAAATTTGTGTCAGTATTGAGTGATACTTGTTTTCATCCAGCTATATGTTTTTCAGTACACACACATTGCTCATATTTAAAGATACGTGCTTTTTCAGCATCACTGAGAGTCTAACATGGATTATAGCACGATTTACATGATGCCTCTTCACTGCTTTTTTGCTGTTGCTGCATACTATTTTAATTTATTATGAGATTACTCAGAATATCACAGCTTTTCAAATTTGATTTTCTCTTAAAACACTGCAGTAGTTTTGTTCCGTTCTTCTTGTTTTCCACTTGATAATTCAAAGACTTGGAATGAGTGATTTAAATATGAGTCATGTGCATTATGAACTCTTCAGTGTATTAGGAACCCAGATGTTTACTGCCATAAATTATTGACATAATTTTGGGATGAACTTTGTTATAACCTTGAAATGAGCAAGCTGATGGACAATATGAACCAATGTAAAGTCTTTTCTGTAGCTCTGGAATATCCTTCTCTAAGCAAAGCTGCCAAAGTATTTGAAAAGGAAAACTTTAAGCTCAAAATTATCTGAAGAACAAAACAGAATATGTTTCCCATCTATGATAAGAACTAAAATGGGCTCATCTGTATTTCAAAAAACAGAATTCCAAATAGTTTCTTGTTTTAGTGTGTTTATCAGAAAAGAAAGGTTGGTCTGAATAGGCTACTGTTAGTAACAAGCTTTGCTTCATCAAGTCAATAAATAGTTGAGCTGTTATATCATGTAGTTTCAGTTCATGAATTGTGCATCTGTTCAAGCCTTGACAGACTGAGAGTGCCTGTTTAGATACTGCAAACATTTCTTAGCTTGCAACTTCACTTTTTGAAAAAGAAATGAAATGTAGCTACAGTTGCTAAAGGAGAGAAATCAACCTGAGAGTTAGGATAATTAGGGGTATTGAGCAATCTAGCTTATCCGAAAACTGTGAATGGCAACAAATGTTGCAAGTAAAACTTCCCAAATGCATTGTTTTCTTTACCAGAACTATTGAAGTTAACTCTTACCAATGTATTAGTCTGAACGGCACAACCAAGCAGATTTCAAAGGATGATCAGCACCTTTGATCTCTTGATCCCTGTATACAAACCCCTTGGATGCTGGGTGGAAGTCCAGCATGAATCAAAGGGAGCCTATTTTCTAGACAACAGAGGCTGATCTGGAAAAGGTCAGGCAGAGAAAATGGATACATACATAAGCAAGTATCACATACAAAAAAAAAAAATCACATCTTTCTCTAAGTGGCTAAATGAACTTTTCTGAGGCTATTTTATCTGTTTCATTATGCTTTAATGAAAGTGAAATATCATGCACAAAGAATTGTGAGTGTAGCATTTTACTTCCTGGCTTTGACATTTCTGATGGGTTATTACTGCTAAATATTTGTGAGTGTTAATGGCCATAAGAGCTCTAGAAACTGCCACCAGGAGGTAGATATACAGAGTTATGATTAGCGTAGTATTTAAAGTACTGGTGGAAGCTATTTTTGTGCCAAGTGCCATGGCTGAAGTTATCTGCAACTTTAATTTCTTTGCTGTTCCCAGACTTGTTAAAGTCACTTCTTGGGAGGATGGGGAGGTGTACAATTGCCCAGGCAGCAGTGGTACCTGTGAGAGGATCCTTCGGGACTGTGGGTTTTGAGAGAGTGTGGAGGAGGCTGCTGCTGGACAGCTGCCACTGGGGTGGTTTTGAGTTCCTGTATGTGGGTCCATAGCAGGGAAATATCCCAAAGCAAACTGTGGAAAGAATGTGAAGAGGGAAGAGTACCACACATGCACAGATTTGTAGCAGTGATGGACACCCAGCTGGACAAAATGAGACAAGACAGCTACTTAGGTTATCATCAGCATATAAGTTTTCAAAGATACTGCACCTGACCAGCAATTGTATACTTTCTTCCTTAAATGCCAGCCCACAGTTACATCTCCTCCAGCCAGTTCTGGGCAGATTTTACAAAGAAACGTCTCAATGGCAAATACATTCCCACCAGTTGCATTAAAATCAATGCAGAAAGAGAGGAAAATAGCTCTTCTCCTTCCTTCGCTCCTTCCCAATGGGAGAAGTGCAGCGGTGTTTGCTCTGCAGATGCCCATGGTGCTTGGCCTGAGCAAATCACTGCCACCCCAGGGTTAGAGACAGGGGGGAAACTGGGGACTCAGGGGAGAATCAGCAGCAGCACTAGGGAGTCTGAAGGAAGTTGCTGTTACAAAGACATGGGAGGGTTGGGATTGCTCAGTTAAAAGGTGCAAAGGCACAGAAGACTAATTGATAGGAAATTAGTGCTTTGCTACTTCTGTTAATCATAAAGAAACTTCTTCCCTCATTCAGTGATAGTAAATTCTAAGCACACAGGAAAACAAGTATCTAGCAGGTGCCTGGCTGTTTGTAGTAGATACCTAAAGAAATAATGACCTTCATTTTACTGTGTCTGTAAACTTGCCCTCAACAGATGAACATTTTCCATAGGTTATGTTTTGGGGCACAATCCTTTTAAGGCATTTTTTGTGTAAAGAAAACATATGGCCAACTGACATGAACATATTTATTTACAGTGTTAAAAACTTGTTAAAATTGCCTGTTATGGATATGCTATTTTTAATCACATTTCTGGGGATGTTCTTCTGTTAGCTGTTATTTTCATTCTGAAAGAGAAAAAACCTTCATCCCTAAGGTGGTCAGATGACAGATGCAAACTGCCCTCTTTTTTTTTTTTTTCCTCCTTTAGCTGCTTATATCACATACTGTGGGTCTGCAAGTGGCAAGTTCACTTGGTCTTTCCCAGCCACAGTGCCGAGTTACTGACATGCAGAGATGCTCCACAACATTTGGCTCTCACTGTAACCCCAGTTCCTGTGCTGCTGGTTGCAGTGCTGATCTTTGTTTAGAGTATTTCACATTTACAGAGAATATTGCCATGCTGTCTAGTATACTGTTCTGCACTAAAAACATCCTAGCAATGATTTCACACTCATAAGGAAATTTTCAGCATAGCAGCAGGAAAACTCGCTAAGATCGCTATGATCTAGGGTGCTTTATTTAGGGTCTTTCATTCTTAAAAAGGGTGTGCTTCAAAAGTTGTTCTTTTTTCTTTTAAATAAGAACACAAAGTTTCAGATTATTCCTTTGATTGCAAAATGTCATGCGTGTTGGCATTTTGTAAGGCCTACAAAACTCTCTCAGAGAACAAATGGCAACACAAGGACAGTCCTTCTTTATCTAGCATTTCTGGACAAGTGACTGCCAGAATCAGAGTTTACAATTACAGATGTTAGGATTAAAAAGGAAAGCCATAACGGCCCAGATGCACAGGGACCCAGGGCTCACAACATCCCAGATGACTTTCCAGTGCCCAGCTCAGAGGCAGCAATTTGCATCACTGAGTTACTCACCTAACTATTAAGAGTCAGACACCAGACTGTGAGATTTACAACAAGGGTGCCAAGCAGAGAGATGCAGAGAAAATGCTGAAATGAGGGATGTGTCTGAAGTTCCCTCTCTCTGTCCCTGGGATTCAGGCACCTGTGAGAGAGAGGGATTTACACTCTGAAGTCCCTCTTAGCCACTTCAGTTGCTGCTTGGGCATGAACTACTGTTTACTCTGTTAAGAGAAGATGCTGAGCAGTAGCAGTCCTCTTCCTCACGTTTTATGTAGTGCAAGTGATGGGCGTCACCCCCCAGGGATGTTCACTGAAATGCTTTTGGAGTAACAGTAGGCGTATGAACTCTCTGCTTTGTGCTGAGCTCCATGGTGTTGGTACAGGCTAGGCATTACATAACCATCCCTGATCTACAAAGGATTTTAGGCATCTGAACGACTATCTTGAGAATGCCTAAACACACCGTGAAACAAAATATCTGCTGACACACTCATCCAAGATAACAAGGCCTCTGGAAATATGCATTAGAAGTACTTCAGGTGCCTAAATAACTACTGATGACAGCTTAGGTGCCTTTCAGGTATGCATGCCACAGGCAGAATTTTTGTGACTCACTCACTTGAATTCAGCCGTCTAAATTCTGCTTCAGCTATGACATAGGCACCTCAAGGCTTTTGGAATCTTTTCCTAAATTATTTTATTTTTAAAAAGTCTTGTTTCAAAAATATGGCGAGGATTCAAATGGTTTCTATTTTGATATGTAAATGAGTAGGAGGTGAGGTTTTTAAATTTTCTATGTTGCTACATATTCCTAACATACTTGCCAGAATAGGATTTAAATTCATCCAGCACTTCCAAAGCTTGCATTGATTTGACTACAGCTATATGTTGAACAACATTAACATTTTAAGCCAGTATCTCAGGACTTCTTAAGTTTCTTTGCCAACCTCTTTCTTTTGCAACCATGATTCTGAGACCAGGTTTTTGTTATCCCAGAATATTGTTTCAGATAGCATCTAGGTGCCATTTTGCATTTAATATGCAACCTTTACACCTTATTTGCCAGACAAGCACCCTCAGCTTCTGCAAATGTTTTTAAAATTCCCCATGGCAATGGGAATTTGGCTATAATACAAAGGCAGGTCTGAGTGAATGTGCTGTTGTATAAAAATTGGAAATTAGTTTTCTTTTTTGTCTCCTATGAAGTTTTTTCACTAGAACCTGGAACTGTAACTTGGAGCTGGCAGTTTTAATGGTCCTACTAGAAGAGAGAGCAAAAGGCAAATGCTGATCAGCTATGCAGAACAAGATTGTGCTGTCTAACCAGTCTTATACTAGAAAACCCAGAAAAAGAGCTCTGTTGCCCTAGCCTAAGATTTTACCTGGTTTACAGAAGTCCAATTTAATAAATCCTTTATGCTGTTGTGCTGTATGGGCATTTGGTTGGTGGCCCCTGAGCCGGGAGGAAGTGATCCTTGAATATTAGCCAGCTTTCTTGGGCCCCTCTTCCCTCCAGGGCTTTATCCCATGGGACTCTTCCAAGCAGGTCCCTGAAGAGGCCAAAGTCCGCCCTCCTAAACTCCAGGATAATGAGTTTGCTGTGCACCCTCCTCACTGCCCTGAGGATCTTGAACTCCACCATCTCATGGTCACTGCATCCCAGGCTGCCCTTGAGTTCCACATTCCCCACCAGCCCTTCCTTGTTGGTGAGAACAAGGTCCAGCACAGCCCCTCTCCTGGTTGGCTCCTCTATCACTTGGAGAAGGAAGATGTCATCAACACATTCCAGGAACTTCCTGGCCTGCCTAAGCTGTGCTGTGTTGTTCTTCCAACAGATCTCAGGGTGGTTGAAATCCCCCATGAGGACCAGGGCTTGTGAGCATGAGGCTGCTCCTATCTGTCTATAGAGGGCCTCATCCACTTGCTCTTCCTGGTCAGGTGGCCTGTAGCAGACCCCCACTACAATGTCCTCTGTCCCTGCCCTCCCTTTAATCCTGACCCACAAGCTCTCTGTTGGCTCCTCATCTGACCCCAGGTGGAGCTCCACGCATTCCAGCTGGTCTTTGACATAGAGGGCAACACCCCCTCCTCGTCTCCCCTGCCTGTCCTTCCTAAAGAGCCTGTATTTAAAGGACATACTGACGTGTCTGGGATGAAGAGGAGGCCAGGAGGTGATTGAGTAGCAGTCTACACACTGCAAAGCGTTATTACAAGGACTAGAGAATCAAATAGTTCCTGGAAGTGGGAGATGCCCAGGGGCAGAAGAGGCAATTGCCACAGGTTGTGTCTTGAGAGATTCAGACTGGCGATTGGGAAACAGTTTGGGAGACTAAAGATTGCTGGAAGATGCTGCTGAGCATAGTGGTGGTATCTCCATCTTTGGAACGAGTTATTGAAAATTCAAATAGAAGAAGCATAGCTGACCTGACCTGCTGGCAGTAGTCCTGCTTTGAGCTGCGGGTTGAACCTCCAAAGGTTGCTTCTAAGTAACATTTCTATGAGCCCATGATCTCTCCCTAAGAATGCTACTCTGTCAAGAAAACAAAGATTTTTCTTCCTCCAGTAGTTATGAAGGGTGATTGGTGCAGTGTATTTTCCCTCTATATTTCAAGCAGACACAAGCCTGAAGTGTGCCATTGCCAAGATATATCCACTTGCCAAAAAGAGAAGAGCATGCCACAGTCTGTGTCAAAAACAGAAAGCCATATGAACTTGGCAAGCATAGTACATGAACTTAGGACTGGCACACTCCTAAGGCATCCGCTTTCCCTTCTTTTGCTTGGATCAAAGGCAAAGGTAGTTCAGCTCTGACCAGAGCGTGGTGAGGACACGTGTTGCTCACAATATGCACACTGGTGATGAGACTGAGACTGATCTGGCACATTCAGTGTTTTTAAAGTACTCCTAGAACAAGGAGATTTTAATCTTACAGCCACACTTGAGAATTTTTTTTTTTTTTTTTTTTTTTTTTTTAATTCTGTGATAGGGTCCATCTCCATTAACAGCACTGCTTGTGGCTGAGCCCTCACTCTTGCAGGAGCATGAGCAGCAGCCTGGGGGTCAGTGATCAAACTCCACATTGTGACTCGACTCTTGCTCTGAATGGGGCTTGAAGGAAGCTCAGCACCAAGCTAAAAATCTGTCCCTAGGAAGGTCTAGGCTGGCAGTGAGGTTGAAGAGTCAAAGCTGCTCTGTTGTGTGGAAACTGGTATGTGGAGGCATGACAGGGAACTCATTTGCTCTGAGATACAGAAGATCAAGGAGGAGATGAATGGAAGCAGAACTTCAGAAATCCAATTGATTCAAGTGTTTTTTTTAATATGATTACTTTCCAGAGTGTTTCTGGTAGATACAGAAGCTGGTGCTGTAAGAAGCAGGAACACTACATAAAATGGGATAATGAATAGTAGTAGACGGTAGTATATAAAGTATAAAAATATAAGCCTTCCAGAGGTGGTGGAGAAGTGGTGCAGTATGGACCTCACAGATATTGGGGCCATGTTTTGGTAGACCCTGTGCAGTCACTTTATTTCACTTCTGCTTTCCGTGTAACTATTGTGATTAGACTGGGTAAGAAACAGGGCATCTTTCTTTTGTGTCCTCCCCCACTTCCATTTCTAAGAGCTTTGTCCTATGCAAAAATTGTCTGAGAACAAAATGGCTGTCCTTTTTGTTAACAGTTGCATAGTATGATCTCTTAAAAATTATATTCATTCTTACTGCTATAGCCACCAATCTCAAATAAGCCAGAATGTATATTGTTGCTTTTGTGGATCCAAAAAACACAGCCATCAAGAGTGGTGCAGAAAAGAAACTTACAAGAAGGTTGCTGCCTGGAGTTTTATAATTAAAGAAAGATCTTATCACCAGCAACAAAGTGTCTGTCACCATGGAGGGAAGTTGCTTCAATTTTGTATTTCTTTGCAGGGTTCATTATGCATTTTCAATACATAAGTATTTCTTTTTAAAACATCTGTTTTGGAAAACAGTGCCACTGCCTTGATGTTGATGGGTTCAAAATCTGAAGGCAAACATTTGTGTTTGGGGGATATGGAAGGCTTTTAGATGTAAGTCTGTGAAATATCTTGTTCTGTGTCAAACTGATCTTCAGAAATGATACAGTGCTGTATCCAGCTGACAGGGTGAAGATGGAGAGACAGTCAGGAAGTAAAGTTTTCTGCTTGCTCTTAGTAGGCAAAATTTGCTCTTTGAAGGTCACGTTTACCTCTGAGCAGGACAGACTTATGTTCTCCTCTCTCTGGAGTTTGTAGCCCTTGTCCTACAACTGTGCCTTCCCTGAACAATTTTTCTAGCATTCACTTGAGGAAAGGAGACATACATCATTTAGTAGGATTTTATTTTACGCTCTAAATATCGATTTATTCCTGCTTACCTCTTGCAGATCCACTCCCTTGGGCCCACACACTATAATGCCTCTTCACCTTCAGCTCCCCAGGTGATATCTCAGTCACTTTCAGTCCCTCCATCACCACCACTGCTCCTTCCCTCCCACCATGACCTCTGGAGTGTAGCCATAAATTCAGACTCCATAGCTGACTGGAGGCAGCTTCAGTGAAAGGGGGTAGATAATGATTGGCTTATATCTGAAAAATGATTCTATGAAAATTCTATGAAAATTCTATGACAAATGATTCTATGATTCTATGAAAAATGTATGGAGAGCAGGGGGAAAGTGTCTCATGGCAAGTACATTTCATTAGACAAATTAATACATCTTTTAGACAGTTAATCTCTTTCCCAGTAAAATGTCCCTACCTTCTGTATCAGGACAATGAACCTCATAGTATTTTGAGTTATCCGAGTTTTATACTCCAACTGTGCAGTGGTTGCCAACACAGTGACGATGCCCAAAGCTTCCTCTCATTAACTCTCCTGTTACTTAACCTCAAGCGAGCTGCATCAGGGAACTTCCGTGCCTCCCCACGTTAGAGAAGATGTGACCTAATTGGTGCCCAGCCTGAGAGACGGGATGATGTCTCGAGCTAGTATTCCTGTAAGGTGATTCACCACATGGAATCTTAGGCTGAACTGCTGTGAAATGAAGTATCTCGAGTCACCCCAGCAAACTCAGATAAAAGCTTTTTTTTTGTATTTTGGGCATGTCAAAAGACTTCATTTCAATGTAAACTAGTAAGAAACCCAATGTAGACATCTTTCCTAAGAATATATAAAAAAAAACCAGGTTGGTATTTCCTGCCATGAATAATGAAAATTTCAAGTCCTGTAGTTCTGACTTGCAATGAGAACAAATGGTGAAATGTCAAGTATTCCACTGGATAAAAATGTTTCCTTTCTCAGCTGTGCTCTTTGGGAACTGGGTGGAATGACACGTCTCTATACTCATTTTTTTACAACATCTGTGCACCTTGAGACTGCTGGAATAATTTTAAAACAGACCTTTCTATCCAAAAGTAAAATTGGCACGTAGACTTTTGATTCAGTTAACAGATGGTGTATGGTATTTATGAGAACAGTTGTTAAATGCTTTCTAGTGTGACTCACCAACTGATAGCTGCATATTAATGGAAAGTGGACAGCGCTATCACATTTACAAGTGCTGTATTGTTGAGGGGAGCTGGTTGAGCTGATTTATATAAACAGTTGCCCTCAGAAGTCTGGTCTAGAGTATTTGCATTCTTTCTCAAAGTGGTGTTTCTGTGGGGCTAAAACCCGCTAACCTTACTCAAAAGATTAAAATCTTTTAAACCAGAACTTAGACCTTAGTTTCTGAAACAAAAGAAAACAACAAAAAAGAGTTCAGCAGTTAATTATATTTATTTTTTTAGAGTTAATTTATGAACTGAGTGTTACTTCTAGTTACTAACTGGAACTATCTAGGGAAAATTAAAATGTATTTATGATGATGGTATCAGTATATGATATATTAGCTGTTAATCACACCAGGCAGAAGGCATTGTTGCCTTTTCTTGGTATGAGTTATGATGAATTTTAGACAGAAATTTGTTTTGCTCGCTTTCACAGTCTTAAAGAAATCATTCTAGAGCAACGTGATTGGATTGAATTAAAATCAGTTATTACTTAAAATTTCTTGCTATGAGCTTTTCCAATGAAACACTTCATGTATCATCTATTTCAAGAGCTGGAAAAACCACTGAAAGCATGCCACACATTTCATGAAATTATGAGAACCATAAAACAGGCCTAAACCTCAACACCATGCAAATTATTGCAAAGACAACTAGCTACCATTGTTAAAACACTTATTTCATTGTCTTTATCTTGTGTTTGGTTAGGTTGCTTCTGTTTGCCTTTGAATGGTAAAACAACCTCAATCTAATCACTGCAGCTGCAGTGAACTCAGAGGCACCCCATAGTTCATGTGAATAAAAATAAGCCCTATTATAACTAGAATAAAATTACAGACCTCATTCTCTCCAGCCCTTGCATTGCACAGACAGACTGAGGCCCAAAGGGAATAGCCCTGATGGAGAAAGTCAGACAGAAAGTGCAAAGTTTAACCTTTTTCCCAGGATCTGTAAGGAGCCAGACTCCACCAAGTACCCAAAATACACCAGAGAGAGGGAAGCCTGACTTGTCCTCTGATTCTTCATCATCTATGCAGGGATTTCTCTTGTCTAAACTTACAGTTTGGTTTAGGGGCGTCCAAGCAAAGGGGGCATTGGAAAACAGCAGTCTGGGGCAATGCTAGAGGCTCAAAACCAACCCAGGAGAATTTTGATGTTCCCCTGCTGCTCCCGTGAATAATCAAAGCTTATCTAAACTGTCTGGGGATTATTTTTTTTCCTCCTTCAATTCCCACTGAGCCTTAGTAAGCACAGTGAGATTCCAGTGGGATCTTTAGCAGAGTAAAGTACTATTTGTGCCACAGCCAACCATGCAGAGTCTGGTGGCAAAGGTTGGAGAGACGCATGGAGTATTCACAGGAAGTTGCAACACGGTTCTGTACTCAGGTGCCTATTTGAACTTTGGCTGCATGGTGATGTAGGGGAGACAGAGACAGAGACTGCTGCAGGTACTGACCTTCTCAGCTGACCACTGACCCAGCAGCCTGCTCCTAAATCACCACCTGTGACTGGTACTTCAGGCAAGGCTGAAGTCCCTCCTGGGGCCCACGTTTCAGCTGCAGAGACCCCACCTCACTGACAGTGGTGCAGACTGGATTCCCAGGCACCTCTGAAGGTCTCATCCTGAGGCTGCAACTGTATAACTGCTTGCACACCCATTTACCTACATGTCCAGGTGCCTTCATGCAAGGCAATGGGTTTATCCAAGAAAGTGAATTGTGTGTTTGACAAAAGAGAATACAAAAGTTTGCAAAGTCAGGGTTTCAGTAAAACTCTAATCATCCAAATGAATACGACGAAACAAATATAAAGTTTAGAGTTGGTCAGCTCAAATGTAAATTTGCCTTAAACCCTCCTTAATATGCCTTTATTTTCATCCAGGTATTGACCTTCTTTAAATAAAAAATGATTAAACTTCCCACTGCTGTCTTTTAAAAACAAACAAAACCTGCAAACTCTACAGGGAAAGGCAGCAAAAACAGAGGGGTTGAAGGAACTGATTAATGAGGGAAAAATACATACAGTTTGGTGAAGCAGTGTCTCACAGGCAATGTGATAAGTCTACAAATATTTACAGGCTGTAAATACCGAGGACAGGAATTTAGTATGACACAGTCAGGCATAACCAGGACTAAAGGGAGAAGAGAAGAAATATATGCTGGGAGTTGAGGAAAAAAACTTTCCTGTGAGATGCAATAGACCTGGGAATTAATAGATGGCATGCATGTCCTGCAGGGACCCATGCCATGTTGGTAAGTAAATAGGCTGAGAGAGATGACAGGACTGTTCATCTTGAACTGCTGTGGTATGGTGATTTGTTCAATCTCAGCTATTAATGCATATATGCTTAGCTTTCAAGAGCTGGCTTGACTGTATGTTTAACAGAGGCTGGCAGGCTGAGTTTCCCAGGCCTGATGCAAATTTTGGCCAGCTGTGCCACCCTCTCCCTGGTACCAACTGGCAGAAGGTTAAGGCAGGTGGAGGTCCACAGTCCCGCTTGTCACTGCCACGTGGGTATGAGGCTGGATGGGGCAGAACTGCCTCTTGCACCTTGCGTGGGACCAAAAAAAGAGCAATGAAGCTAGACCCTTTTAAAGCTTGTAGAAAGATAGTGTAACAGAGCTGGCAGCCCGACCCCCTGGGCATGCAGGGGAGGTTTCTGCTTGGGTTCCTCTGCATTGCTCTGGCAAGGTCTCAGACTCAGCGGAAATAACCACCATACAAGGCTCAACACTTCTTCCTCTGCCTCTCCCTCCAAAGGCCTGTTGGATGGTGCATCTTCTGCAGCAGCAGCAGGAGGTGAAGGTTTGTCTGTCCATGCTGCAGGGCGCAGCAGCCCCAGGGAGAGCTGGGCAGGCTGACCTGGCTCCAACCCTGTGCCTGGCCCCAGGCGTGGGATCAGAATCAGGATCAGGACTGGGATTGGGATCAAACAGGAAAGCCTCCGGCCAGCCTTGCCCCAACTACTCCCAGCTCGGAAACCTCTGAACAAAATGTTCCCAGCTGGGAACTAGAAACAAGTTTGCTCCTTGTTGCAGATCTGAAGAAGACCTTACACCCCCGCTGATGGTCCCTCTTGCTCCTCCCCGCCCTGCCGGCGGCCGATAAAAGAAATTACTTCCACTACAGCTCTTGGCTCTTTCTAAAGGAGAGTTATTTCCTGCTTGGAGCGTGCTGGCCTTGGCCTCTGGAAATGGGAAATTCCACCCTGAAACCAGCGGGAACTTACTTCACCGACCGAGGTCCATCCTGTCTCAGTGTCTTTCTGCGGGAATTTTTCCTCTGAGAAACTGGTGGGTTCTGGGGGTGGAAAAAAGAGCTTTGTCCAAGTTTTTAACCAGCCTGATTATATCCAGCATAAGGAAAGCATTGTAAAATGAGCCTTTAGTGACTTATTAATCTACTAAACTAGAATTTAGAAGCAAGTTTGATTTAATTAAACCAGAAAGTTATTCACAGACTAGAGCTAGCATTTTTTATTACAGCTGGTCCATTCTAGCCTGCATCCTGTCTACAAAAGTAAGGCTATTTAATAAAATGAAGACACTACTCTGAATTAATAAAGCCAGCACTGAGATTAAGATGGGTGCGACATGGGAAGGCCTTTAGGTCTCATAATTCAGCTCAAAAAGGCACGGCTTTCGCACTGGTGTGTTTACTGGTTTCCCTTCCCAGCACGTTGTGACTTGCAAGTATGCTTCCAGGAGTGAAAACAAATCTACAGATGTTAGTTCATCACACTCACCTACTTATGGTCTGATTTTTGACTTTGTGCTCTGCATTACTGTTTCACTAACGTTACTGTTGCATTAATGTACCCACATTTTTCTCACCCCTGGCTCTGTGCAGGGGCTGAGCGTGCAGCGAGCCGTGTATGTCTCTAAATACGGTTTCTAAGCAGTTTGTATTTAAATGTCATCAGGTTAAACAGATGCAAGAAGAAAACGACCTCTCTGACTGACAGGCGCGGAGCAGAGCAGCGCACGGGGAGCTCACACAGCAGAGCCGAGCAGCCGCCCGAGGCAGGCAGCGCAGGCAGAGGAGGAGCAGGGAGCCTGTGGGCAGCTGGCCATGCAGCCAGGGAAAGGGAGAGCTTTTGGAGAAAGGGAGGAAAACCCAGGAGAGGCTGACCCGCTGGGTCCAGAGCACTGCCAGCCCCCCTGTTACAAAGGGCTGGCAATGCCCATCACTTTTCCACAGGCATGGTTTTTCAGGGATGAGGTTTGGAATAAAAAGTCATAAATGGGGTTAGAGTAGCAACTAGGAGAAAAAGTGAAGAAGCACTTAATACAATGGTAAATGAGATTGTTTTTATTAAAACAGCAAAGGCCAAAAGGAGCAAGACACAGTTCTTGGCCTCAGGCTCTGGTTTTGCAGGACCAGAGGAAATGAGGTTGCCTTTGCCCTCCACCAGCCCTCCGTTTCGCTGCCTGTGGCAGGGCTCCGGGCCAGGCAGCCCTGGCTGGGGCACCCCCAGCACCCTGTTTCGCTGACACCCCGTTCCCGCAGAGCACACGCTGCTGTGAGGGCGCGCAGGCGAGCGGCTCTCCACATTCTCCACATGTGCTCCCAAGGTCTCCCGATTGGTGTGCTCCGCAGAAGGGGCCGGTCCTTGTCAGCTCCTGTGCCTATGACAGATGATATTTTTATGCAGGAAAACAAAACCAGGATATCTGATGGACTGCATTATCTTTCCAGACAGCTTGGAGCTACAGCTGCAAAGTAAGAAGTTTTATGCTTAGCCTTCAAAACTGTGAGTGGAATTTAAACATCAGTTTTAAACGCCTACTTTTTTTTTTTTTTTTTTGGTGTGCAACTTTCTGTGAAGTATATATCTGCATAATAACTTTTCATTATCAAGCAAGCTGTTGCAAATTCTTGTAAAATGAAATAATCATTGCTTTGGAAAACTTCACAAAGCACTAGCTGCATTTGTGGCTGGACTAATAAATGTGTACTGAGGAGGAGGAGGCTGCTCTTTTCAGTGAGTGCAATTAGTCTTGCTGGAAATGGTTTCAAATTATCTTTTCCACTGGAAAATGTGCTTGAGCAGGACTAGTTGTGCTGAGGGAGAATCTCCTGGGAGTTATCAGCAAATGTCAGGCTGGCCTGTGCGTCTTTGTCATGGGTGTCATTTGATGTTTGCTTGTGTATGGAGACAGATTAGGTTAAAACCTGCTGTTACCATTATGTGGCACTGCGCTCGCTAGATGAAAAATCTGTTAGTACCAGGTGTTAGCAGGCTGGCCAATTAATGATGATTGTGGGAAATTAGTTTAAGAGTATATTGTCCACTATGATGCAGATTTATAGAAATAATTTTAACAGAAGGGTATATAGCACTTACTAGTGCACAGGAAGATCATACTTGTATCTGAAACATGAATAACCTGCTCTTTCTTGCCTGTGTTTGAATAAGAATAATGACATGCTTTTCTGTGGGAGAGCTCTAAGGGCTGATACCAGTTCAGGAGTCCAAACCTGAGCAGGCAGTTTGTGACTCCAGGCTTGTGATATTTTCAGTTTCCTATGGGAACTGTCCAGGATGGTCTAGGATGACCTCTGTCATCCTAGGGTGTTATTTTATATACAACCCTGAGTGAGAAGAGATATATGTTGGAACTTTTCTTGATTAACTTAGATGTTAGTAGAAGCTGTGATACATGCTTTAAAAAATAAAGTTGTTTCAAATCCTGTCTGGATCATTCCACAGCTCTCTGTAGGTACCCAAAACAATCCAACTCACTTCCCAATTTAATGTATATTTTCCTTAGAAAGTAAGAAACTTCATGTTTTGTGCCTTGGCAAGTGCATTGCATGAGTTAATACTCGTATATTCTGGTGGACCCAGGTGAAATCCAAAGGGGATATGCAAAGAAAAATCAGTGATGTGTTACTGCTAACTAGGTGTGGCAGAAATCCCATCCCCAGTGGTTCCGCCACCACTCGTTCTCCATCTGGGCACCTCCACATCATGCAGCAACACAAACAGCATCCAGATGAGGTGTGGGCATACAATTGCACTTCTGCTGCATTAGTCAGAGCATGTAACATGGGATGTATACCAACTTTATACAACTGGCAGTGAGGCAATTCAGTCCATTGCCTGGTAAAAAGGAAATGTCAATATTTCTTTAACAAATTAACTGCTAGAGTAAATCTATACCATTTGGTACTCTTACCTCATTGGTTACAGAGTTTCTGTTACAGCACTGGGATCTTTAAAGTCAGATTTACAGCATCATCAAGCCATGGCCTGAGTGAATCTGAATTTATTGGAAATAGTATAGCGATAATAAATTTCCCTTACTTTCATTAATTTCCTCTATCTTTTGTTGATCACTACAGCAGAGACACCCTGGATGTGTCTAGTAGAGCAAAGCACAACATTTTTTCCCACAGAAGACAAATTTGGCACTGACAGAAAAATGCTCCCATGGAGAAAATAATGAAACTCAACATATTTCAGACAGAGAGGCCATCTTAATTGGTGTGGAGGAAATCCTAAATGGAAGACCTCTTAACCCAAACTGCTAATATGACAAATTAGTGTTCTGTGTTGAACAAATTGGAGTATTCTTATTTCAATAATGTTAAGATCAAACATGTATGAATAAATTTTCCTGAGATTTTCTCAAATAGCAAATGAAAGTACATAAAAAAAATAAAAATCTAGGCACATACAGCAGTGCTTTTCAGTGGCCTGTCTTTCAAATGCTGATAAAGTTCTTAAACTAAAGGGCCTCTATAATCCTTATACTGTAAAATGTTTCACCTTCATGTGACATAGTCTGGTTCTTCTTGTTCCCTTAATTTGACAGTCTTTTCTGTATTAGGTATTGCTACCTATATAGAATGGGCCAGATTCTCAGCTAGGCAAGCATGAATAAATAATAACTTAATTGAAGTCAATGACATGACTCTGGATTCATTCCAGTGTGACTGGAGTTGGAATGTGGCTCCATACATGCAGCTGGCATCCCTGCCAGGCTGGGTGAGGAGGTAAACAAAGAGCTAGTGCAGTTGGGCATGTTGGTAGCAGAAGGACGGACAAGGTCCTGGCGGCTTCCAGTTGTGCTTTCACCTGCAGCTTCTTCCAAAAGAAAAGATGAAACAGCACCATCTCGCTTCTGCTCCACCACCTTCAATTATGTCTCTTCAAACCATGCACCGTTTTGCACAAAGGTGTTAAATCCAACTACTTGCTGTCATACCTTGTCTAACCCTTTGACATATACCACAATTTCTATGACATATACCTCAATTTCTGTAACATATACCTCAAGAAATGAAGTGCATGTGTTACTCTATTTTCTTGGCTCCTGGTCAGGAAGATTTTAGGTTTTCCTTGATGACTTTTAGGTTTATGTTGTTATTTAGTGGCAATGTTGTTTTCAGAAGCTTTCCTTCTTGCTGTGAAAGTGCTGCTCTCTGTGATACTCTGGGACCTCCTGGAAGCTGCTTCCCCATTCCTAGAGAAAGTTCTGTTTCTGCCTCTGTTTTGTGGTGATAACCACGCTGTTCCCATGGCCACCTACCTCCCAGGTCTTTGTCATGGAGAGACTAATGGGATTATTTTGTACTATAGTTGGGGCTTCCTTATGAGCACTTTGATTTCCGTGTTCTGCATGCTCGGATAGTCCAGAGCTGCTGCCCTAAAGAGAGGAGAGGTTTTGTGTGGCTATCTGCAGATTCTGTCCTATCTCCTGAAATTCATCCCAAAGGCTGTGTTTCAGATGGGGCAGACAGCTCATACTGCTATTGCTGGTGAGAAATGACTGGTTTATACCTCTCTTGATGCAGCTAAAGAATTGAATTCTGTCATATTTTTACCAATAGCGATTCAGCTCTGCTAGCTGAAAACGCCAAAGCTCCAAAGGATCTTAAGGGGAGGACTCCAAACAGGGTTTGGGGTGAGGCTTGTTTCCTGGTTACTCTGAACAGGAAACAAAAACATGGTATGTTCAGATTTTAAGGAGTTCATTACAAGTGTTACCTACTGTGTGGATTTCCAGGGATGCTGAGGTCTCTAAACATTCAGCATCACCAAGAAAAAAACACCAATGGAGCCAACAGGCAGGAGGGTGCCTGTTCTCTTTGGCACTTCACAAGTTTGTACAATGAAGTGTGTTTATATCTAGCACTGAAGTGGGGATTAGGTGAAGCTGAGGCTCAGCTGAACTGTAGCTATAATAGTTTCTTTTTAAGTACTTTTTATCATTACTCAGATATTTTGTGCTATGTGGGCATGTTCTCAACAACAGCACTTTTTTAGTCCAAAATAAATTGCTAAATTCTGCCTCTATGCTCACAAGGTTTACCTGTAACACAAAATATTCATATGATGTATGCAGCCTAATTACAAAACTTTTATAAAGATTTATAATATTTTATCAAAACTTTAAAGTTTTTTAAAAAAATCTTACCTTCTATAAATATTTATCATTCTGTTGCATCTGGTGCTGATGACAAGAATGTATCACAAGCTGTTATTTTGGAATAAGTAGTTCCAGTAGGAAACTAGAAAAATCTGCCTGATATTTTTATTTTTAAAATGAGTATTCTGCTTCCACATATGCATTTGTGAGATGGGGATATTTGTCATGCAGCTAGTCAGTGAGGGTTATGAAAGGGATCAAGCAGAAGAGAAGCAGTGGCTTAGCACATACAAAAGAGTCCACAAATTTGGGGAGGTTTGTGGACATAAAAGATAACACCTTGGCTGCAACACTGCTAATATCACTGTTTTTTCAGGCCTGAGAAGTATCACACTATAATCTCATAAAAATCTTTGTAAAATTGGGGCCTTTGTGTCAGTTGAGAGAAGCTGTCTAGAGGCAATGTGTGAAAGGAAGGGAGTTAGAGGGCAAGGGAAAGCACTGAAAAAACAGACTTGTGCTAATAATACACAAATGCTTCTTGAAGCTGAAAATGAGAAAGCACAAAAGCTGGCAAGAGGAAAGATGAGGGAACGAGTAAGAGTCATGTACCTCTGATGTTGTTTTCTACCCTTCGTGCTATGTGTTTCATGCCTTAGGGTGAATGAATAATACACTGTTTTGAAGACAAATTGAGTTACCTTAATTAATGCAGAATACATTGTTTTGAAGACAAATTAAATTACCTTAATTAAATTGCTGGTTATGGGTTCTCAGCAAAAAAGCATATCCATGTGTCAAAGGTAGGTGCATCATTTGGGTTCACACACTTGTAAGGGGGGTGTGAATGGCATGAGGGAGGTGCATTGCCGAGCAACCCAGACCATGCTCTTTAGACCTCTCCAGCTCTGTCCAGAAAAATTAGAGGGATCCCGAACACAGCAGATCCCAAAACCTTTACAACCACAAGTGGATTCTTCAGCATTTAAACCCCAGCTGTTTCAGTGCCACTGCCTTATGTCCTGAAATTACAGAAGTGTGAATGGCATATCTGGCCACCCCAAAAAAAAACCCCAAAACCCTGCCTTTTTTAGCAGCCTACATACCACACAGAACCAGCAACTGGTATGGTTTAAATTATGTCTGTCTATCTACGACTAAAGGGCTCAGAGCCCTTTCCCTTGCATGTTATTGTGGTGGCACAAATTACGCAATTAAGTATATTTTAAACAGGGGGCATTTTAAAACTTAACTTGTGAGCAAACCGGTGGGACTAACTCTAATATTTCAGAGTTTAGCTAAAGAAAGGAAGTCTGAAAATAATTTTTGATATTGTCTGTCATCATCTCAAGCTGAAACTTTAAAAATTCCAATCCATATCTTTATACCTTCATACATATCTTTACACCTTTGTATTTTTACACTTACCTTCATGTCTTCATACCTATCTTTATTAAACAGCAGATTTTAGGTCCACCTAATTCTAATTCTTGGAAGCCAGTTTGGATTTACCTTCTACACAAGGTAGGATTCTAACCTTGATGTTAACCAAGAAGATGCAGCTCAAAAGAAAATGCAGGCAACTGAAAATAATTAGAGGCAACATAAATATTCATGATTTTTAAGCACTTTGTGACATTTTTAATGGGTGGCTGGACCAGACTCCAGTTTTGGGTTGAACAGTATTGCAAATCCTGTAAACCTAATGGGAACAGAAATAACACATAATTAAGGTGCCCTCAAACACTTTGTAAACTCTTCAGAGAATTCCCTCTTGTGTAATTTCTGCCTTTCAAACATTCTGCACCAAAGCACAGCAACAGTAACCACACACAGCTTAAGCTGGGGAGGAGAGATAAGGGTACTCTGCCCCTTGCTAGAGAGCAATATTGGGAGGGAGGACTGCAACTATATTTACTGGAATTTGGAGGGGGTTAAAATTTAAATCATTGCAAAAGCCATGAGTACTGTGATGCTAATATAAGATCAAGATAGCAGTATCAGCATAGTCTGACGTGCCTGAACACAAGCGTCAATGTTGAGGATGCTTGTGCTGTTGGTATTTCATCATTATAATTGCAATACTACCTAGAGGTTAATTTCTGCTGTGCCAGCTGCACATAGTCCATGACAGTACACTCCACAGGTTCTGCTCGACTCACAAAAAAATATCTACAACCCCAGCTTTGAGGTGCTTTAAGCAACCCTTCCTGGTTGCAGGGCAGAGGAAGGTTATAAGCCTGCCCACTCTCAGTGCTCCATCTGAGCCCTTGCTTGAACACTGAGTTTTCCAAAGGCCTTTCCACTATTTCCTTGGAGGGAAGAGAAAATTTTACTCTCTCTATTGGGAATGTGTGCATGTGAATCCCTGTGGGCTGGGGAGTGACAGAACTGCGTCCTGCCACATCTGCAAGTGCCCTCACCCCCATGAGTGTTGCAAAGCTGCTGCTCCCTCCCACGCCACCCCTGATTTTAGTGAGAGGGATCCCAGGGGATGCTCCAGCACTCGTCCTGAAGCAGCTTGTCAGGCAGGATGGAAGAGTGCTGCATTGTCTCTCGGGCACCATTGCACTTAGTTATTCCATCGCCCCTCCAAGGAACTCAGGCACCAAACTTCAACACCTTAAATTACAGTGCTAGTATCAGGAGCCGTGATGCGTCAGGTGGGCATCCAAATCAGGCATGCTAAAACTCACACAGAGTTTCCAAGCAAATTAATAAAAATAACATTCCTCCTCCTGTTTTTGTCTCTTGCTATCTCCATCCCAAAATGGATTAAACAAACATACAGATGTTAGCAGAAGGGGATGCCAAAGGGTAGCATGTTTTATGTAGATTATTTGCATGCACAACTCACGTGTAGTCAGGAGCAGTGATTTCAAATGCTGCCAACTTGGCTGTCCAATAGCGAAGCAGAAAGGAGCATGACTCTCTGGATCGTCAAAATTATTTTCTGCAACATTGAAGTCAGCAGTCTGTAAGTGATATATCTACTCTTCATTGCTGCTCTTCATTGGGGTACAAAGACCTTGGGATGTATGCACTGTCCATTTTTAAAATTTTGAAGTCGACTTCCATTTCCTTTTTCCCCAAACCTTATATTGCCAAATACTTCTGAGAAATATCTCAATGGAATTGAGATGCTGCTCCATACCCTTTGAAAATGTAAATTACCTAATCTTGCAGGAGTAATTGACAGAAAAGTAATTTCCCTTTGTCATGACAAACAGTATTGCAGTATGAGAGTAATGACTACAATTTAAGAAGCTATGAATTGTGCATTAGGGAGCTCTAGGCCTGAATATTGCTCACAATGAAATTTAAATTGCATTCTTTTCTGCATCTAGCTGTTTATAAATAACACTGCAGTTACAACCACAATAGTCATTTTTGTCACCAATTTCTTATTGTCACTGACAGTAGAAATAAAAGATCTAGGTAGGTGATGGTCAGTCCAGTAAATAGAGGTTAAAATACTCTTTATTACACTCAAACTTCACTGAAAATGAGAACAAACCAAAATCCTAGATCCAGCCACAGAATGAAGTGTAAGTGCCTTGGAAACCTAAGCAAACATTAGCAGCTAGGATCTATTTTGACACCTGGCAATATAAAAAAAAAAAAAAAAAAAGGATACAAGGCTCCTTCAACTTTCCCATATAAATTAAGATTTTGATACATTTTTCTGGCTTGGACCTAACTCTCATCCTACCTGGGAACTGTATTTTGATGCAGAAGAATAAGTAGTGTAGTATGTGTTGCTGTAGCCCTCAAAACCTGCTGGATCCTGCACATACGGGTACTTGCACAGGTGTGCCATAAGCTCTGCAGCTTTCAGTTATTTGTAAGGCACTCTGTGCTTGCATCCATGGTGCAACAGCCCCCTCTGAGCGTGCAGGCATCCCATGTGTGTGCTGCTGAAATCCTTTGTCTACAGTTAGCTTGTGAGACTTATCTTCCTGTGAACAAGGGATTAACTAAGGGACAGTCCTGCTCCTGGTTTTGATATGGGTATTTTTACAACTGAACAGCATGATCAAGTACACGAGCAATCCTCTCTTGACCCATGGCATGATCTTCCTGGAGGGCCAGAGCTCAGGGTCTGGCACCCATGCTTTATGCGTGTTTTACTAGGGGACTTTATCCACAGACCTGAAATCTGTTGAGGACATTTCTTAACAACATCAGAGCAGGTTAAGCTGCACATGCAGCTGTAGTCACATCCATCTCCACACTAAATTTCATAGGTGGGGTGGGCATGGGCTGTCCTTTACCCCACAGACAGTGATGCTGGAGCCACAGGTGGTAAAGGCAGCCACATGTGCAGTGGGAGTGTGCTGGTCTTCAAAGCTCATCCTTCAGCCTGGGTGCTGGAGGCATAGACACAGCAACTCCCAGCTGCTTGGAAATTATTTGTCTGAGAAGTGCAGCACTACCCAGGTGGTAGGAGAGGAATGCAAGAACCCGTTTTCCTTGTATATATTTAAGATATCTTTTATTGCTCTATGGTTGAGCCATTGCCCTTTAATTTCTCACTGTTTTTACAATAGGAATGAGTCCTCAAGAAAGGGCTGCAAAGAGGAAGAAGTATGTGTTGAGGCAGGGGGTGGGGTTGGTAAAGCACTCATAGGGGATGACATCAATAAATGCAAAGCAAAACAGACATGGGCATTGTTGTATGATGTGTGTTGGCTCATCTAAATGGAAACAAGCATCTATTACATTTCTATAAGCCAGGCAAAAATAATCATAGGTAGCGATAAACTAGCTTCAGTGTAAATACAAACTCTGCTGCATGCTCCCCTGTGATAACGGGATAATTTACTGATGTAAAGAACTTTTTTGTGCAGTCTGTGAATTAGCTAACATAGTTGTGTATGCAAGATATTAAAAAAATACTCTGGTTTTCTAATGTCCCTCACAGGAAAGGAGTAAAGGATCTAAAAGGTCAGCAGAAAAAAAGACAGGCTGAAATAGCAACAGAGAGGCAAATGAATAATTTTGCGCATGCAGGACTCTTCTGTAGGTTTTTTTTCCAAGCATCCCTAACACTGTTTTCTGTTCCTCTGGCCCTTTCTTACCACTCTGCAACTTTAGAGAGGTACAAATATCACAACTGTCTGACGTCTGTGAAGGAGCAAAAGAAATAAACAACCTGAAGATGCAGATCCCCATGCCACCAAAAAAGCATAAGATAATGATTAATGGAAGAAATAGTTTCATGTGACAACTGGTGAGAATCTACCTTGAAAAAAGAAATATTCAGTCTGAAAACATACACCTTGAAACTGCTTGTAATTGAAAGCTACTACAGTAGAGCAAATTGGAAACCTTTTAATAGTGGCTAAAATATGTTTTCTTTTACTGAGATCTGCATATTAGCTTCTGTCTGAGAAAAAATATTCTGAGTCAATAATTTTTTGATAGAAATCTGTAATTACCTTTGCAATATTGCTGGTATCCATCTACTTAGCAAGGACCCTGACTTTATTCGCTATTCAGTCATCTGAAATACTCTATTACCAAATGCTCAGGGAGAACAATGTCTCTGTCAGATTCTGCAGCTGTTGGGTTGTGTGTTTAACAACCTGTTATATTTCAGACCCTGTAGAAATTAGTCACTAAAACTTCTCTTCTTTTAATAAATCTCCAGATTAAAGATATGGCCAAGCTAAACCTTTCTTTGAAGCTAGCTTCACAGAGTTTGCATCCTCACCTAAGACTTAGATTTCCTCAAAGTCTCTGACAGCAATCTGTGTTCCTCCAAAAGGTTTTAAAAGTCGTGCTCTTAGGGTCATGTCCTTGTGTGTGCAGCAGCTGATGGGGACTCTGCCCTGACCTTAGCGGGAGCAGGGGTGGGGAACTCCTGGAGCTGTGACTCTGAGTGCGCTGCAATCCTATCTGATGATGAACCTCCAAACTGCCAAGAAAATGATGGAAATAGGGCCACACCTGTCAGTGGGGATGCAACTCTGGTGTAAACGGGAGTGACTGACTCCCAGTCCCTTTCCCCCTCTCTCCATGAGGTTGCCTGCTGGAGGCAGCCTCAAGACAATGTGACTGTGAGCTGGAGGAATATTATTCTCTGTCCTCTGGCCAGCTCCATGTCTTTCCTCCAGGAGACACTAAGGGGACAGAACTGCAAGGAGAAAGTCTGCAGAAGTTTGGCAGTGCTTAGAAAGTACGCAAAAACATTAAAAGACCACGTGTCTGATTCTCCTGGTAGAGCTGCACCCATAAGTAAATCCCACATCTCTTCTTTTCTGCACGCAAGGTGTCTCTCACCAAGTTAGTCAAGGAGGCCAGCATTTGCTAACTATGTTATTTGGCTAACAGCTCTACAGCTGAGTCAGTGTCAACAGCTTGTAGAGCCAAGACAGCCAAGAAAAGCCTTCTGAGGAGTCCAAGCCTTGTAGGCCAGCACAGCAAAGAGAAGCACAGGGATCCAGAACTGTGAGGGTAACTAATGCTGGTCTTCATTTAAAATAGCTGAATTATACAGCTGAGAAATGAAATCATCTAGTATCTAGTTTGTTCCTTTGCCACTGCCATTCTCTCCCTTGCATTCCTCTGCCATGAGTTCAGCCCATGTCATCTCCCCCCATTGCTGATCCCAGATTAAGCTAGCTGAAAGGCACAGAGTACAGGGGAAAATGCTGCTTTTCACAGATTGCAAACCAAGACACTTAGTGGGTTTCCCAAGCATTAGGACTCCAGGGACAAGAGATTTGGCTTACAGCTGGTTGGAGAAGGTTCTGCAGCTGCCTGGAGGTGGGAAAACAAGATGGTGTTTTTATTTTTATGTTGTTAATGAGAGATGAGGGTGGGTCTCTACAGCTGGAAAGGCAAAGGGCAAATGGAGGTCAGGACTATTACACTGATTCACCAGATGTCTCCTAGCCTTCCTGGAGATGATGTTAATGAGAGCAAATAGTCCCTAGGCCTACCTGTAGTGAAGACTTTTTACGTGAGGAGGACTTTTCTTCGTGGTACAGGGACTGCACTGACAGTCAGGTGGCTTCACAGCCCCACCTTGATCCACACTTACCTGCACTGAGAGTTAGGGAGATGAGATAGCAACAGAAAACAACAGGTGAAAGTAAAAGAAGTAGAAACTAGAAAGCAGAAGTAGAAACAAAAGTCCGGATTCATCTAACCACTGTCAGATGAGCATGGGCACCACAACAAGGTTTCAAAAAGAGATTTTGAAGGTGATTTTACGAAGTTAGCTATGTTAAAAATAAAAAGTTAACGATATTTAAAGTTTTTACCTATATTAAAAACTATGTTCAAAGTTTACTAGGTTAAATTCACCTATGAATGGAAGGAAAGCAAGAAAGGCAGGTGACAGTGGAAGTTGAATCTGCTGCTGTTAGCTGGGCAAACTGAGGAGTAGTCAGTCTTCTAAGCTGTAAGATTCGACAGAAAAGGTGAGCTCAGAGGGAAGGACCTTACAGGGAAGACCACAAATCAGTGTCTGTGAGCAAGATGAGAGAGGACAATGAGTTGATCTTCTGAAACCAGGATGCAAAGAGTTTGTTTTGTAGCGATTTAAATTAGGTAGTTCAGAGGGTGTCTGAACATTGCAATGAGGATGGGATGCTGGCCTAACATTACCAGGCCTTTATAGAGCAAGATACAAGCATAGTCATCCTAGAGAGAGAACCCTTTTGGTGATCCTTTGTGGGCTGTTGCATTGCCATGGCAGCAGTAAAATGAAGGACAAGAATGTCCAAGCAAAATTTTAGTGGCATTGCATCTAACATTAAGCATGTCAGTAGCCCACTTACGTCATATTGCAGGGCAGTCCAAATTATTTGAATTACTTTCTTTAGGAAGACTGAGGTGCCTTTTGCCTTCAAGTAATGTCCAGCCTTTTTAAGTCTGGTTCCTGCACATTCTCAAAACTTCTGTGTCCTGTCTGGCCTTCCAGTTGCTTGAACACTTTTTGTCCTTTTCTTCCCCTGGATCTTTTTCTATGCTGGCTTTTCTCTCTCAGTGCCTAATACATGCATTATAATATCGACTATGGAATAGTCTCTGAATTCAAATTATTCTTTAAAGCAGTTTACTACCAGGTAGCTCTCCAGGAAAAACTGCCTCTTGCACTGTTGTCCATTTCATTTATCCCAAAGCACATCCTCACCCAGGTTTGAGCACATCTGTTTCACATCTGTATTTGATGTAACTTCTCAGCTCTTCCCACTTTTCTCCTTCCTGCTCCATTGCTTTAATTCTCTGTATTTATCTGATTTACGCTGTCAGCTCTGCCAAAGCTATTTGGCCCAGTTCTCATCCTAATTATGGAGATTTACTCCACAAAGATGGAGCAAAGGAGTTATTCTCATATCGCTGATACACCAGGATCTGAATCTGGGACTGATTTCTTTCTTTCAATAGCATGCATAATTTTGGCAATATAGTTGGATAATAACCCACTTTCCTTTAGAGTACTCAATACTAAATTTAAAATTTTTAGAAGATAAATTCTGAAAAAAATCCTTCTTATTGTACTTGTCTGTCTAAAAAACGAGGTCAGCTGGCAAATACCAGTTGCTAAAGAAGTTCCTGATGGTAATAACTGGCAATAAGATGGTATTCTCTGTTGTGTAAGCCATCAAACCAATGTGGCAGACAGGCTAGCCTTCAGTGGCCTACAGCAGGGAAGACTTTAAAGACAAAATTTGTTTTGAAACATTTAAAAACATTTTGAAACTTCTAATCTCAGGAATAAGGAGAAGACCTGCCATTGTTACCCGGAAGATGCAAAGCTACAGGGAGGAATAGCGTAAATCCTTCAGTTCATCAAGAACAAAATCTTTTTCCATTAAATACAGCTTGAACCTTCCCTAGTACTTCTTTTCCATCTGATATTCAGCTCACTGAAGCTACATTTTCCTCAAAGCATCACACTTTGGCTGAAGAGACAGCATGGCTTCTTGCCAGATATAATAAAGGTATTTGTATGCTTACTTGACTTGCTTTGAATGGACATAACTGCTGGGTTTTGTACCATCAGCTCCCTACGTTCCTGCAGTGAACTTTTTCTTGTTACGCTTCGGGTGTCCTAAACTCCTTGCCTCTACAGGTTAGGGGACACTGAAAAAATGTGTAACCCTAGAGTGTGATGACAACTTTTGCAAAGCATGTTGTTGACTGGTGCCAGTTTGACCAACGATGGGTCTGTTGGGGAATTTAGCCATGTGCCTAGAGGCTGCCCAGGAATGTGTTCCCCAGCCAGCAATGTCTTGTGTACCTTTGAGCTGACTCACAAGTGGGAGGAAGAGACTCCAACGCTGCTGAAATCCTCTGCATCATTTCTTCCACGGGACAGAGGGGAAAGAGAAGAGATACCTGTAGACCTCCATAAAAGGACAAAGAAATGCTTCTGCTGAAGCTTGACAGCCTGCTTGGTGCAATCAGTGCAGCCTGGGGGACTGCAGCACAAAAGCTGTAGAAGGGAAGCACCTGACAACTGTAGGCACAGGTTTTCTTGCAGGTTGCACCCTGGTGACTGCCCTAACCTCTTGCTGTGATATGTGGCTCAATCCTTCTCCTGGCCACATTGCTGCTGTCAGGAGGTGGCATCAATAAAGGGAATCATCTGTGAACTGACACAGGTATTGCACTGACAGATATTAAAAATATTTCAAAGTCATTCAGCATCTCCTCTTTTCTGTGGCCCTTCATGGTCTCCCTGACCTTGCCATGTGTCTGTGAGCTGCTGACACTTCAGCCATGAGTTATGACACCAGTTACGGATCTGTGCAGTCCTGTTTTATGATGATGATTTATTGTTTGTATTACAGTCATGCCTAGAGGCCTCAAGCAAGATCAGGGCTTCATCGTGCTAGTGACTGTATAAACATGTATTAAGAGACAGTCCTGCTCTGAAAAGATCACAAACAAAAGGTGGGAGGAGGAGCAGAAACCCAGAGATGTGAAATGCATTCCCCAAGGCAACCCAAGGATAAGTACCAGGACAGGGAGCAGCCACACTCAAGTCCCCTGGCTCCTGCCCACCCATGTCTGCACGGGGCTCTGCCGTCTGCTGCTCCTCCACATCTTCCTTGCCAGGGGCTGTGCAGGGGATGGCATGTTCCTGCTTCACCATGCCTCTGCCCATGGCCTGAAATCAGGCACAGCATGCCAGGAGGCTCGTCTCTGCCTCCTCCTCATGGGTGCTGCAGGTGCACTGGTGCCCATGCAGATCACTGCTTCTGCTGCACTTCCAAAATTATTGTCTTTCCATTGACCTGACAGTCATTGCTACCAGCAGAGTTGTTGATTATCACCTCCAAACTGAGACCAGATGGCTTCATGCCTTTTCAGAACAAAATAAAACCAGTAACTTAAAACAATTGCTGAGTTAAATGCACATGAAATATACCTTTGCTGCAACAGCAAGACTGACAATGTACTAAACTGAAAGCACAGAGACAGACTATGGGACAGCTGCATTCTACCTCCACTTATGGGGCTTGGATCTCATTTCTGGCTATGCCTAAACACGGCCCGTGTTTTGCCTTTGCAGCAGTCAGGGGATAATTGGAGTGCAATGTTTTTCCTCCTTTTGTAATTGTTGTTGCCCTTGGCATTATGACCAGAGCTGTTCTCTAGATATAAAAATGCAGTTTCCAGAGCTTAACCTGAAAGCTGGATGTGTGAGCTAGCATCAGTCCTGTGTTAATATGAATCATACATTGAATATAGATTTGAAAACTTAGTGAGTTAACTCTCCTGAAGTGCAAAACTCTACATAGGAAAGAAAAAGGAGATGCAGACTTGGCCTGAAGATTTTCAAAGAGGAAAAAGCCAGACTGCACTTATGAAAATACTGCGTTGTACCCTTTCAAAAAACAGGGAAACAAAAATACTGAGACAGCTGCTCTCTCTGCTGACAGGAGTACCAGTACAGAAGTCAAAAGTAGGCAGACTCGCTGAGATTATATCAGGGTGACAGGGAAGTAGTAAATGGAGGGGCCCTATTGCGCTGTGAGGGCTTACAGGAGACTCTCCGATGCTAGCTGGACTCCAAGGCCTGCAAGAAGAATCAGAAGATGCTGCTCCCAAAGAACCTAGAAAATGTGAGCTGCATCTAAGGGCAATGCTGGCAAGGCTACTGTCAGAGCCACACAGGGGGGAAACCTGCGCTTCAGAAGCTTGCCAGAGAATGGCACGACTTTTATGTCCAGGCAGATAGTCAGCCTGTCTTGCAACATCTGGTCTGTCTTTTGGTGCTTTCATGACAGGAAGTGCTTACTCCAGCTAAAGCAAATATATCCTCCACTAGCTTGATATTAACACTGCATCTGTGGCAGGTGGGGCCAGGCAGACATTTTCTATCTACTCAATCTTCAGTGTAGCTAAGAGCACAGCAAAGAGGTGAATCACAAATACATCCAGGAGTGCTTGGCAAGATGGAGGAATTCCTCTTTTCCTCTTGGAGCCAGAGACCATCCAGACTTCCCAGGCCCACATGCATCTTTCCCACACGTGCTCCACCAGTTGCTGTGTGGTTCTGTCTGACTCCTCTCTTCCTAACACAATTCAGCTGATGCCGATTATATCTGCATGATACTGTCACCATACAATGCCACAAGGAGTGGA
>NW_010119866.1:0-42670 GCF_000699245.1 Pterocles gutturalis | reverse complement strand
ACAATGTGTTTAAAAGGATATTTTATACAATTTAATTATTTTTCATGGATGCAAAAAATGTCACAGTAAGCAATCTCTGCATCAAGCCCATTCTTCTGGCAAAGTGGTCCACCAGCGCCTGGTTCCTCATCCCCAGAAGAAGCTTTGCAGCTGTTTGATTCATCCTCCTTTTTCTTTATTTCTTTTTTTTAATTATTCTTTCTGTAAAATGGACACAAGAGGTGGTGCTGGCCTTCCTCATAGCCCGTCCAACCCCTGCCCCACGCCTCAGCGTAGATATCACACGTGTTACGTAGTGCTCTGTGCACTGATGGAGAAGCAGCCTCAGCCCAAAATGAACCACCAAACAAGTCTGCTCTCACCAGACGTACATACATTTTTTTGCCTTGTCTATGTGAGACAGCTATTGACAATCTCAGCACTCCGGGCTTGTTTTCCTTTCCCTTTGTCATCAGAGATACGAGGGTGATCTAAGCTTCTTCAAGTGCAAAGACACAGAGCAAGTAGGACACGCAATTTTATGGCACCAGGCTTTGCTACTTCCATTTCTCAGGGAGAAAATCCATTTCTGATATGGCACGTGGTCTGTAAAACAGCTCAGCAGCAGGTCCCTTCAGGAAACTCAGCAGAGCCAAGCTGACCGTGGGGCTCCCCTGCATCACCTGAAGCTCAGACACCCAATCTGCTGGCAGCCTCCCTCCTGCTCAGGGCAGCGGCTGGCCCCTTCTTTAAAGATGCATGGTAAATGCAACACCAGCAGCAGAGCAAAAGGGGTTTGGGGATCAAATCAGCATCGCTGATTTTTGTGCAGACATACCCATAAACACCTTGGCTGCTGCACTTCTCGTGGACTGTTAGCATTTACCAGACAACCTACCGCCACAGTGCCAGCCAGCCATGTCTCACAGACTGGATCACGAGCGTATTCAGTGATTGCAGTGGCACTGTTTGTAGGAATAAATATTACACCTGTGAGGTGGAACTGTGTTATTAGAGCCATAAAGATAACAACATTGCTCCTTAGTGACAAATTTAGTGCAGTGTCTATTACTGTTCAACGGCAAAATTACAGTTGTAACAATATGGAGATGTAAATGTAATTGTGTAAAACATTGTGTAACCATTAAAATCCATATAAATTTTGCGCACTCAAACACAAGTGACTACTGCTTGACACCTGAAACATTAGCATAATATTCATGCCATATGGTTGGCACTTTCTGTTTCTTATAACTGTCACTCTTCATTCTTGTCAGCTGCTCATGAGAACTTGCCAGATAATATCTGCACGATTGCCAAAAATGTCTAACAGCTGGCGTGGTACTGGTTAAACACCCCATAATGTTTCAAACTTTAGTGCTGTCATCTATGCATTAGAAAGCTGTTTCTTGGAGCAGATGTTTAGCTTTGTTTTTAAATTAACTTCAGTGTGCTTTTGTGTCAGTGGTGTGTTTTTATGCTCTATCATGCTGCTGCTTTCTGTGAGATAAATGAGCTCAACAGAATCCTGGTTTTGACAGCCTTAAAACACATAAACTGGCATGATAAACTCTGTGTTAAAAAATGCACTCTGCTGCCTGCTTTGGTACCTGACATGGGCTTGAGGGCTGGACTTGAGCTGCAAGCTTACAGAGACCAGTTGAGACTATCTATTAGCTGAGATGGTGATATCTGAAATTTTCCTGTGTCCATGTGATCCTCCTGGCAACATGGAGATGTGCATCTGCTCAATGCCCTTGGTGTTGTTGGCCACCAGAGCCCCCTGTGATTCAGAAATAGTCATGGAGGGACCTAAATGACCAAATGAGTCTCCTGAGGGACACAAACCACAACGTGGGCTTAAGATGCAAGCACTGCATGGGCATGGTTTAGAGCTGTGTCCATCTGCAGCTGGGGAGAGGGCAGCAGGGTCCATACTGGCACCCAGGCTTGCAGCTGGAGTGCAGCGCAGGATCCTAAACCCCCTTGCAGCTTGCAGGGTTTGAGGCCACTGGTGGAGGACTGGGAGCAGGAGACACATTTCTGACTCTGCAGATACCCTTTAAAGCAGGGCTAATGACTAAACTGGGAATTCTCTAACATCTTCTGTATGGAAATCAGTGTGAACCTTGAACATGTTGAAATCTATGTAGTTGGGTAATTTACATGTTAAGATTTATGATGAGCCAGGCACATGAACATCAGTGAACAACAAACATCCAATTCAATAAACAATCTGATTTTATGGACAGCATATGCAGTTCCCTTGGGGCTGTGAGTTTAAAAGGCTGATTTACGCCTTTTGAAAAAAGGACTCCTTGCTTTTTCATTTTGCTCTTCTTTTCCTGGAGACAAGGTGTTATCTTACCTTTTGCTCCTTCAGGTTCACTTCCAAATGAAGTCACTACCAAGTTAAAACCCTGGGCGGAATTTTGAGTCCTTAGATATTGTGATGGAGGGCATTTACTGAGAAGCTGCTAAGACATCCTTCTGTCCCCAGATGGCTTTGTAGGGACAAAAATGGAGAGTGCTGAAGAGAGGAGACCTCTGCCCCTCCAGAAGTGGGCAATTTGATCCTGATAGGCTGCTTTACCTCATGGAGACAATGACCTAATATATGCCCTTTTTACACAGAGGCATTTTAATTTGTGCTATCATTTGGCATAGGACACCCTTTCTGAACTGCAGCTCCCCTGTTTCAGCTGCCGTACAGGCACACAGCAAAAAGGTGACGGCTGCCTGAATAAGCTTCCCATCTAACATGAGGCAAGAAACAGAGGTATGGAAAGGCAAAGAGTGCAGGTAAATATATGGGTTCATACTATAGTCAGTGGTCTTAGCACTTATTTTTGCCATGTGGGATGCATAAAAGTTGGATATTCAGATAGTGGCTTGTGCCTCTCATTTTCCTCTTCTCTGCACATGCAGAGCTACTCAGATGGAAGAAGTGTAGGCAGAAGAGTCATGGGCTGCATATATCAGAAAGTAGATTTGCACAGTTTTTATTCTTTGCAGACGTTCCCGCCCCTGTGCTGTATCCCTGGAAATCATCCATCTTGGATAATGGATGGAATTAGATTAGAAACAAGACAAGATGCAATTACTCACTGAGGACGAATTGGATAAACTGGTAAAATGGGGCCTGCAGCTGGGACTGTCAGCGTCTGGTTTGTGTGCGCGCAGAGGAGTCGCAGAGGATTTTATCTTTGGCATTAGCTGTAATAGGATAAACATATTTTCTGTTTATTGTAATATAGCCTTTTACCCACATTAAAATCATTACTGAGTCATCATCTGTCACATAACGGCTGGCATCACTTATTCCAGGAAGGTGCTATCCACATGAAGTCCTTAAGTTGAAAAAAAATCTGTGATTAAAACAAAAATAAGCTTTATCTTTGATTAGGAATAAAGAAAATACCTTAGGCCAGAGAACTGCACCAGATGCTGATAATGCCTCTTCAGTGCTGTGGGACCCAGCACAGGAACAAACGTCAGCCCACTCATTCCTTGGTCCAGGCTTGGCTCTTTTCCTAAGGAAGATTTTAAAGCTTTCCCCACCACCAGGGCTTACAAATTCATCCCCAAAAGTACACAAGCAAATGGGACAAACTTTTGTGTTGCAGCAGTACAGATTTTTTTTTCACGTAACAATTGTGATGTAAAAATACTTTTATCTGCATTTTGCAGCTGCAGGGAAGGGGAAAGGAAACAGAAATGGGGCGCCATGTTTGCAATAATATTGCAGTGCTTAAAGCCACAAATGAGTGTTTTTGCAGATCATACTGTCTACCTAAAGGAGTCGTAACAGAACTGAATTTGTTTAGGTATTTGGCACATCCCTTTAGATACTTTTCTGTTTCTTTAGGCATTTTGACACTGTTGAAAGTCAGGCCATCAAATTAGTTATCACGCAAAAGGTATGACAGCTGAGAACACAAGCACTGGTGGGAGAGGTATTGTACTGCTTACTTGTGAATGCTCTCATTGACATGGCGAGGATCTGAATTCCACAAGTAAGGAGGGAAAGTGGGAAAATTCTGATAATGAATCTTCATGCTTGGTTATTTTTCTTATCTGTAGAGTCCTTGGGCTACTTTGATGTAAATATTTAATTTTATGCAGTAATTGAGACTAAAGATTCAGAACAATGCTACACCCCTGAGACCGTAGATTTTGCTTATCAAACTATCATGTTCTGCTGCAAAAAGCCAAATAAAAAGAATGACATAAGTAGATGTTCCTGGAGGCAAAACATGTAGTACAGTGCAGCTCATTACTTAATAATGTAGTGCACATACATGTGATTGTAATCCATCATTTTTACCACCACCCTGAACAGGATTACATCCAACTTGTAGGGTCATACAGGTACCTGTAATCCTAGGCAGTGAGCTCCTTTCAGCTCAGGCCATCACAAATCTGTCATTTGTGGTGTTCCATTTATGTTCTTTAGTTTATGAATGTGGATGAATTTATGGAAATTGCTTCAGTGCAAAGGTAACCAGGCGAAGCTTTTGACTGAGTGCCAGCCAGCAGGTCAGGAAATTAGTTCTGAACTTCTTGCTGCTGATAGGTTTAGCTATGGGACTTTTTTTGAATGTCTCTTTTATGCCTCTATATTAATACAAGATACATTAATGTGAAGTTTCCAAACTCAACCCCTGCCCTGTATATTCTTTGTACATGTACTTAAAGCATTTGAGTTGTCCCATTCACTTCAGCAGGCTAATCAGGTACATAATCAAGTGTATATTTATTTACAGGGTCAGGGTTTAATTCCTGACAGGACTACAAAAGAAAGACAATGCTAAGCATGGTGGCTGTGACATGAAGTTATTAAACGTTTCTTCTTTTATGGGCTGCTCAGCCCATTAAAGCCGTGTGGATAGACCCCACTGTCTGCATAGGCCTAAGAAGCTGCCCCATAGGTCTGATGTAGGGTGTCAATGCTCAGTCTGGGAAAGCACCCATGTATATGTAAATTCAGTGAAGTTTCTAAAGTGAAGAACAGAGAAACAGAAATAATTAAAAAATCCATTTTTCTTTCTGATTTTGTTCCTTTCTCCCTCTGTTATGTTGCTATGGCATGTCAATACCTTCTGCTGACGTGGAAATCAGTAGAAGTAGCCAAGTCCTCCATGCTCTGTAGAGGGGGCACTGCACTCTGTTTTTGAGAATCAACCTTCTTTTCGTTGGGAGTATTTCTAAGGCCTCATTTAGAGTTGAAAGGCTGAAACAGTTGTCTATATTGAGCATCATTTTTATAATGGACTTTATAACTCCTCTTGAGGCTGGCATACCTCCCCCAGCTTCATAGTGTCAGTAGCAATGACTTAAAAGAAAATCAGTCAAAGCAATGCAGATAACTCACTGTTCAAAAAATAAGCTTTTTTTTTTTTTTTTTGCTAATACTTATCTAAGAAATATTTTGCTGAATTTTACTGAATTTAATTTCTGATGAACAGAAAAATAACTGTCTTCTGCTTAAATTTCTGAAGTAACTTTTAAGGGTTTCACTTGGCTGACATTTCTTGGCCTTGTGTTAATCTTGGGATTGTTTCACAAGAGACCCAGGGAACACCCACTGATAACAATGTCAAATATTCAATGTATTTACTGAACGTTTCCACTTGCTTGATCATTAAGGCATGCTTTGAGTATGAGGTCACCGATGTTGGGTAAGTGTAGAATTTATGGGGTGATTTGAACTATAGGGGAGTCCTGACATGTTTTTGGCAAATACCGTCAGATACCATGGACTGATGCCACTCAGAATTGTAGCTCTGGGATATAATCAGGTTCTAGCATGAACACCTTGCATTAGAATTCAAATCCTCTGATTACAGAGTAGATGGTTATTTAAACAGGCCATACATACACTGTAGGAACCTTTTAACAGAACACATTTTCTTGTCTGTTAAAACAGATGATTTAAATGTGAAGTCTTTTAACAAACAAAAATTAAAATGTGGTTTTAGAAAATCAGAGGAGAAAGCTTTACGTCAGAAGAGAAAGCTTTACATCAATGTAACATGCAATCATTGTGCTGGTGTTTTGAATCCTGCATTTAAGCTGGAGAGAGCAGCAACGAACTAAGTTAAGAAGGGGGCAGTGAGACCAACCCACCAGCAGCATGGGCTGTAACTGAGTTTGGGCTTCCAAAACTGTACTCCTGGAACTGCCACCGGCTTGCTAGGTAGCCTTTCAGAACCTACTCAAGGCCTGTTTAAAAATCATACAAATCATGAAAAAATCTTCAATTGGATCTTAGCACCTTTTAGATATAGTGATAATGACTTTGGTTGCCTTAATTTGCTACTTCTGCTTGTACTGTTGTGAGAATAACCTCAGGCTTGGGAGTCCTTGAATGAAACCAAACAGGAACAGGACCTGGATCTATGCAATTGCTGACTTTACTGCATACCTGCTGCCTGACTTTGAGTTTTCTGACATTGTTTTTCCTACAGCCTCTTGTTTTGCATGTTTAAATTGTAAGCTCCTTCAGACAAGGTTCATTTCTTACAAGAGATTTGTAGTCTGTCCTCTGTGGTCATGCTGCAAGACAAACAACCGGCAATGGCTGCCACTCCCGCTGGAGGTTTCAGCAGCTCTCTACCACTTTGTCTAAAACATGTAAATAAAGCCAGTTCTGGTATTGTGCACATTTTAGTCCTTTGAAAAGACATTAACCCTTTGACATTAGTCCCACTAAACAGACTTTGTTCCATTACCTGAACTTTTTCCCTTAACATTTTAAAAATCATGTTGTTAGCTGGTTGCCAAGTATAAGAGACCATGGGTAAATGAATAGCATTGCAGTGCGGGTTCTCGAAGGAAAGACTCTCCAGGTATTGACTTACACTGTATTTCTTCATCCCACCTATAATAAAAATGAAGAAGATAGAATAAAAACCACAGAAATTAGAAGAGAAGGAAGGAGTGATTCTACGAGTTTCAGCATATACTTGTCAGATAAAAACTAAACAAGACTAGCTGATCCATGGCCAGGGTCCTTTATAAAGGGAGCATGATTGACACACAATATATTAGATTTGACACATATTTTACAGGGATCCCTAGCAGAATATGCACCAGAGGATTTTAAGGAACAGTCCTGCTCCTGATATGCAACATTCACAGAGCTCCACAGGTTTTGGAAATGTGCTGTCTAGCCCTAGGGGTCCACCTCCTTCAGGAAAGGCCTTTGAATAATGTGTTTCATAACCTCTTGACCTGCTCCCTGAAACATTTTCAGTATTGCTTTTTAAAAATAAGTTTGTTTCACTAGACCCATTTACATGGGATAAATAGGCAAATACTGTGATCTGTTGTCCTACTCTTATATTTATTTAGTTTTTTATATTCCTGTTGGGATTAGGACTATCCTGTGACACAGAAAGGACATCATCATTTTCTGAAGAAAACAAAGCACAAAGTCTTCTGATAAAGGGCACAAAAATTGCTTTGCTTTTTAGGCAGACATGGCTCTCCAAATACCTGAGAGAGATATTAGAGAAATAGGTGTATTAGTGTAGTGAAGCTGACATTATCAGGTGTTGTGTATGAGACATGTCATTTATGAGTTGTCACACAGCTATTATTAAGAGACTATTCAGCACGTCGTAGTGACTGTCACTGCACTTGCTGCAATCACTGAACAACCAGGTATAGTTAAACAGAACATTTCTTTCACTTTCAGGACAAATTACATTTACTGTTTATTTATGTGATGTATTTATTGCATTTCAGTGCGGCAGTCCAGCCTCCCACAGCTGGCCAAGCTGGTGGGGGGCAGAGCCGCCCGTGCTCCCCAGTGTGGCTGGGGGGGAGGAGGAGGGGTGCTGCCACTGCGGCCCTGGTCCCCCTTGCTCCCCTGACAGAAGTTTTGGAGGACAGGGTCTGGCAGCTCTAGGCAGTCTCCTGGCCCTGGCTCCAGGCAGGACGGGGATCCAGCAGCTTCCAGAGCTGCTCCTCCCTCGCTGCCTCACCCCTGCCTTAGGGCAGGGACCCTTGCTGTCCCTGTTCTCTCCAGCATCTCACACACACTCACTGTCTCCCTCCAGCTACATGCTGCCAATTGTGGTTACTCCATGGGCTGCCCCACAGCCATAATGGTCTGCACAAAGACAAATGAAAGTTAGCCCTAGATTTAGGATCTGAACAGATGCTGCCTGAATCCCAGCTAACATCTTTAGGTCACATACTGCATTCAGACTGTTGAGCCTTGATCCTCTAATCTCTCCACAGGCTGAACTTCTATTGACTTTAACCTGCCCAGCCATATCCTTTACAGCCAGCCTCCCCCAGTTATTGCACCACGTGCAGCCCCGGTGGACCTCTAAATCTTTCAAGAGGATTGTATGCACCAAATGCACCAAAGTGCATTCCCTAAGGAAAGTTTGGAAGGGTTCCAGGGAACAAGGCTAATTTAGGAGACAGGAGAATATGTCTTCTGAAGAAATGGCTCCAAGACCTTAACATGTTGGGCCGTGAAAAAGGAGCAGGTGAGATAGGATTTAATTACAGTGTACAAGTACCTAAGGGGGTGAACACAGAAATAGGTCTGAATCTATAGCAGAAAGGTAAAATATGAGGTCATGGGCTGAAACTGAAGTGTATTTCTCTCAGCAGAAGGTTACTCTGTATATGTAAAAACCTGGCAAACAAGTTAGTGGAAACTGGTAGTAGATGCAGTAACCTGTTTATTACTGTTGCAGGGTGATCAGGTTGCCCTGCTGATGGTTCTTGTTAGTCACAAGTGGCTCTTTTTCTGTGTTATTTCGTGTTTCAATCTATTACACTGTTTTGGGGGATGCTGGTGCCTCTTCAAAGCTGAGCTTCTGGGGGTTAAAATTAGAGATAATATTTACAGGCTAATGGTAAGAAACATGTAACTTTTTTTTTCATTAAATGCTTAAAAGGTTTATGTACATAGTATTGTAGGTCTTGCAAAATGGCATGACTCCCTCTATGGTCTGGTGCTGCAGAAAAACACAGCAAATACTGCATAATTCTGATTAACTTCTAGCACGTGAAAAGTAAGGTTTCTGTGACATCAAAAACGGTAATACAGTCCTGGCATAAATGGGTATTCCACTTCATTCTCTCTTTCCATGTTTATGTAGTAGGGGAAAATAAAAGATCTAATTTGGAAGCTGAGTGCAGCACGTGAACCATGAGCTTAGGCTCCCTTAAAAAAAAAAAAAATTGTGTCTCTCCAATAATTTGCAATGGTTTGGTTTGTGCAGGAGGTGGCCCAGTTTCAACTGGCGATTCCAACTCTGCAAAATGTCAGAGCACGTGGAGGCAACTGGGACCTTGGTCTGCCCCTTTGCAAGCTGAGTAGCTTTGCTTTTACCCATTTCCAATTAATCATCTACTAATGAAACAGCTATTCAGAGAAAAGGTTAATGTGAGATTTAAGCTGGATTAATGGGGCATCAATAAACAGGTTATTATTGTAGACAACCTACATTTGAGCTGCATGTTTCCTAAACAATGTTCAGAGCTGATTTATTTACTCCACCAGAAGTGCAAGAAAATAATGAGTAAGGCAGAAGTTATTTCTGCCACATTTATCTTTTTTTTTCTAATGGAAACGTCCTATTAACAAGTTTGATAGGCTAATCACAAATCTATAGCACCTGCAGATTAATTGGGAATGGAGCATGCCTAGAACTGCTCTGTCCTTCAAAGGTCCCTACTGAAGTACTGAGACTTTGATTGCTTCCCACAGCACATCAGAGCACTGTCCTGATCCCCTCTAGCAATGGAGATGCTCCTACGTGAATTAAGTGATCCCAGGGGATCGCTTTGGGTCTCTCCTGGTGGATTGTGTGGTTTCGGCCTAGATAGCCCTGGTGACATTCATCTGGTCAAAGATAACCTATCTATAGTGGTCACCCTGTGCTCCCTTTGCCGTGCTTGGAGAGAGACAGACTCTTCTAACATGCAGCTCATTTTGAGGAAAACAGTGAAAACTGGTCGCATGGACCATGCTTAACAGGCCCCATTCCTAACCCTGGATTACAGAGTAAGTCTTGGGTGACTGCTCAGGTACCTGAGGTCCTTTCACGAGTTATGGTTGCAACTTTATGAAAGATTTATCCCGTTTCCCAGAATTGTAGCCACCCACACTCGTTGGTTTTGTCTTTTTCAGTTGCTGTCCTTGCTGCTTCTATCCCAAGGCAGCTGCAGTAAGTAAAATTGGGGCTGTCTTCTGCCAGCTTATGTTTTTTGTCATCTGTATATCTTTGGACCAGTATTTATGAGAGAATGGTCTTTAAAATGAGGTTAATAATCCTACTTTATTGATTTTGCCCACTTATGTGAATTTCTAGAACAGACTATTTTCTCTAGGCTTTGGACTGATGCATAGCAGAAATCAGTCTATATCTTGCAATAAATTTTACAATTTAAAAATATATTTCACTGGAATTCAGGATGGAAAAAAACTTTGCTCATTTCTTCAAAAGAGGGATTTCTGAAAGAATGAATTTTAAGAACTATATTTCCATCTTTTCAAATTATTTTCTGTTATTTCAGAAAAGGTATTTTATTAATGCTGGTAAAACGCTTCCCTGAATCAATTAAAAAATAAAAGGAGAACTAGAGTATTTGACCTACTATAATATCATGCTACAAAACTTTAGAGCAGTGGTATCAAAGATAAACATATTTTTAACACTTCTAAGTTTTTCCTACTTGTTGTTTTGGGGTTTTTTTGTGGCAAATATTTTTGCTCACAGTTTAATGAAAAGAACCATATTTAAATAAAAAGGAGGAGCTTTAGTTTTGCTTCCATCCCATCTCCTCACATCTGTCCTCAGCTGAGTCTTCTAGCTATACTAAAAAACCTAACAGACATTGATTAATTCTCTGGGTGCACTAGTCAATAAAATGAATAATGTAGCAATGACATTTTTTACAAAAAGTTCACACTACTGCTGTGGATTGCTTTATTAGATTATATAAAATCTGGTTGTATTAACCATCTTTAGCAACTAGATGGCACAGCCATCAACATGTCAAAGTCTGTGAGGCTCAGCAGAGACACACCTCAGCAATCTCTTTTGCTCTGAATCAGCCAGTCATTCTGAGAAAACCACCAGCTGGGTTTAATCCTTTGTTGTTGTTGTTGTATTTGCTCTTTGGTGTGGTATCATCTAAAGAACTATCTTAAATAACTGCATTAAATAAGAGCAGAGTAGATAATGGAGGATAATCACCTCTCTTACCAAGAGATTTCTCGTGGAAGAAATTCTAGATTCAGTTATTACAGCAAACAGTTCCCTTTGCCCATATAGCGTATTTCACTCAGGAAATTCTTTTATGTTATGCTGGCAAAAGAAGTTTGTTGAGGACTTATTTTGCCAGAACAAGCTGCAACTCTGTGGAGAGCAGTTTTCCAGGATTTTTTTTTTTTTTAAGTAAACATGGTGACAGACTGAGAATCACTTCACAAAATGCTCTGGGTGTAAAAATCAATCTTGTTTCTAGTAACACATTACTTAAGAAGAAGGGTAAAATACGGAGGCTTTTGTCTTTAAATTTGATGTAAAATTTAATTCCAGAAGTTCAAAGGTGCAAAAGGTTCTAAAAATTATACCCACATCTCTCTTCTCTTGTTTCCTACGTGGTTTTTCCCCCATAATTGTGATTGGGTTTTTTTTAGTACTTTATAGAATCTTGGAAAAGAGGAACAAACATGGAAAATGGCCTTGAGTAGCTGGAATTACTGTCATTTGAATTAATGGGCTTTAATTAATTTCTGACTGAAAATAAATGGTTCATTAATCTTCAAAATAGACTGAAAATCCACTTAGAAGAAGGAATGATACTAAACACACAACAGAAAACTCTGGGGTTGCATTGACCTATCAACACTTTAAAATTACTTACTTTAGATGGCTGAAGTAGTTTGGATGAGTAAAACAATTCAAATCTCCCCTAAGTCAATCTTCTATAAAGAAAGCATAAGACCAGCAACTAGCTATGTGGTCTTCCCGCAAGATCACTGAAATTATTTTCACCTGTATCAGTTATCCTTTGCTTCTTGATTCCACCTGAATTCAGGGTGACCAAAAACCCCACAACATCCTAACGTCTTTTTAGTACGAAGGCACAGCTCGGTGATACTTTTATGCTTTTTTTAAAATGCATTTTAGTGCTTTTTTAAAATTATCCCTGATGTGACTGTAAAATTAGCAGTCTGTGATGTATCAGTGTTTCTACAGACTTCAACCAGCCTCATGATCCTCTGGGGGCTGGCTGGCCAATATTTGTGTTTATATATGCTCATCACAATCCACCTTCTGTATGGCTGTTTGTTTTTTTCCATAGCTATTCGTGTCGTGTCATGTGCAGAGGTATAGGCTGCGAGTTCCTTGAGCAGGGACTCATTCCTGTGAATTTACTGCACTTCACACAGTAAAGAACTGATTCTTTATATGGCACCCTGGCCCTACCACAATATAAACAACTTTTTTTTTTTTTTTTTTTATATTGACCCCTTTGAGTCAAAGAAGGAGTCATGGAAAGAGGCAGTGAAGAAAAAGATATTTCATCACTTTAAAATCACGTTTTTTGAAACATGTCTTTCTGTGAGTTGTTATCCAGAGAAAGCAAGAATTATATTTTGAGAATTCCAGTGATATTTTTTTTAATCCCCATCAACCTAGTATTAAACACATTCTGGATCTTGTAAGGTATTGACATAGTGGCAAAAAAAATCCTGCCTTAGGCTACATTTTCTAAACCACAGATCCAACTAGTGATATGATGCTTTTAGTAAATTGACAGAGGGAGCTATAAGAGTGGTTTAGATGATTCATATTATTCCTCTGGGCAGAGTCCCAGCTCAGAGTTCTGAGTCAGCTTTGGTGTTCCCTTATCAGGAGGCAGAACATTGTTAGAAAACACCATTTTGGGGCTAAAGCAACTCTTCTGTTGTAATAGCCCTCTGGCATTGACAAATTTTTAGCTCCCTTTAATAGGGAAGATCTCTATGCATGCCAGCTATGTCCAAAGTGCTGCTTGTGAGCTGTTTTTGCATCATATCTTCATTTCTGAATTTTTGCTTCAGGATGAATTTTTACTTTTACTTTTTTTTAATCTCACTACATTTTAGCTGTTAGTACTGAAATTCAGTGATTTAACCAGGCTATGGAGAAATACGCTATCAGTATTTTACCGTTATTCTCTTTATCTTCTTCTACAGTTTCTTCCTTGTCCAGATGCAGTATCTTTTTATTGTGCTCATATCCACACTGATTAACTCAGCTTCTACATATCCTCCCTTTTGACCTCCAGGTTTACCAGTGGTGCCTATATGTTGGTTTCCATTGTGGTTTAAGTCTGAAAACAGACCTGCTGGCTTGCCTGGTATGGAAACTCAGGTCTGGTTAGCCAAAAGGCTAGAGGCCAGCAGCAACCAGCACTTTGGCCCACTCACAGTCCTGTAAAGGTGTGGGAGCCTGGGGTGTTATGTTTGCCTGCACACCATCCTGATCCATCCCATGGCAATACCCTCACATTGACTTGTGCTTAGCAGCCCAGGCTGTAAAGCAGGACGCTCTTTCCTGGGAACAGATTTTCTACTTAATAGCATATATGGTAGATGGATCCATTAACCCAGAAGAGATGATGCTCTAATGGCAGCAGCAGAGGAGGTTTTTCATTGATTGCCCAGGAGCTGGAACATTTGCTTTCTAGACCCTCAATCTGAAATGCTGCTCCTACTTTCCAGGAAAGTTCAGCAGCCACCAGATTGCAACATAATCTGGCACGGCACAGTGCCAGCACCAAACACCCTGCTGAAAGGGGCGTGAGATTTACACAGCAAAAGCTGGTGAGCAAGATGGTACTGGGGTCTTTGGCCTGTTGTGAGAGGAACCTTCCTGCTCCTTGCTTCCAGTTATTTATTTTTTGCAGTTAGTTTGTGCCATTGAGACTCAAAGTCTTTCTAAATTGGGCTGAGTTAAGGCTTGAGTTATGTGAGCCTTCCCCTGAATCCCTCTCTCGCTGTACTAGAGAATTCTTTTCAGACAGGTCCTTTCCTTTAATCTTTATCCTCACTTTACAAGTCAAGATAGAGACACAAAAGGCCTAATACCAGATGCGTGGTTCATGTACAATAAGCTTACGAATGCAGGCTCAGGACACCACCAGAGTCAGGCAACCTGGCTTGCCAAAAGTCAGAGCTGCCTGGGCTTGCCAGAAGGCAGAGCTGCCTGCGCTGCCTCCTCCCTGCCCGCAGGCTGCCCTGAGAGGTGCTTCTGGAGCTATGGGAGGTCATGGACCCTGCAGGGGGGCAGCTCTCTCTTGCCTTCCCAGCCAAGGATACAAGGACAGTCGTGGTCCTGCTTGCAAGGTTTCACTCACTGCAGAGCATCCGTCAGGAGAAGGGGAACATCAGGAGTGCCAACGTGTTTGGCACAGGTAGGACAAATGGGCATGCAGGGAACGTGAAGGGGGAAATAAGTGGGAATGGGGTGCTAAGGACTGGCAGGGAAGTCTCTGGCAGAGGACAAGCCTTGGGCAGATGGAGCTGAGCAACAAGACTTTGCTGGGGTTGACTTGGGAAGAGCTTGGTATTAGTTCTTTTTGTGTTTCAACCTCTCTCTCTCTCTTTCTGTCTTTCTTGTATTCTGACTCCCTCATTTTTCATACCCCTGTAGCAGACAGACATCTGGTTACATCTCTTACTGCCATAACCCTTTCTGCCATAACAGCTTCACCTTTCTGGCCTTTAACCTTCCCTTGAGCAGAGACCGTTATTGCTAAGTTAGGATAAAGTAGGGTAGAAAAGTATAGATTAATAACAGTGATCATACAGGAAAAAAAATCTTTCCAGAGGCTGCAAATGACTGATAAAAATCTATACACATCCTATGGCTCAGTATCTTCTACTAGCCTATGAAATAGAAGTTTTTGGTAAGTTGACAGATGTGTTACTGAATAATGGCTCCAAACAGTCCTTTTAAAAGTGTCTTTTTTATTCTTAAAATGTGAAATCACTTTGATAGCAGGAAGGCAGTTGCAATTCCTGCTTTGGCTAACTTTGTTAGATACTAAGACATGATACCTTGTGCCCGTAATGTTTATAGATCTCAATCCCTTCCAGTATTCAGTACATGCCTACCCATAACGTCTACAGTGCTCCAGCTTGTAGAAAAACAACATTGCAAGAGAGGGAAAGCTAATGTTTAGCAAATATCAGAAGAAATGATGGCATAAATAAAGCTCTAAAGCCAGATGTTCATTTCAGAGTAGCAGGCTATTTGAACTTACTCTGCAAGATCAATATTTTTAGATTTGCTGAATTTCTAGAGGCAATGTTTTCATTTTGAAAGGTTTTTAGCCTGGGTGAGAAGGTGAGGAATATCAAGGGAGATGCATAGGAGCCAAAGACAAGGCTTCAAAACCAGCACATTAGAAAATCTCCAGTTGCTTTAACTCCAAAGAATACTCAGTTTTACAGCACACCTAGCATACAGTGCCCATCTTTTACCTGTAATTCACCTTCTGAAGATGTTTGCCTTCTCTCTCTGCACCACTAATGGTCAGTTTATCTTTGCTGCCCCAGCCAGTTCCCCAGGCCAGAGGCACTTCTGTCTGTCAGGTCCTCCTGACAGAGACGTCTAAGCTCCTCTGCACTTCTATGGGGAGTGATTTGTTATGTAACTTTTGTGAGAGGAAAAAAAAATTAGTGCATTTAATTCAGCCTCAGCCACTGTCCCTGGTTAAATGTATAGTACCTTGTGTTTAGAAATTCCTAAGTGTCATACTAGCTGTTACAGAGTAAGAAGTGCTTACAGCATTGCTGAATTTGTAACAGCAGGCATGCAAATATGTGACTGCTTATCATCAGTTGTCTTACTTCTGTTTAGCATAAGCTTCTCAAATAAGCACTACTGGAGCACACCCCGTACAGAACATGCTGCACAAAATAAAGTGTTTCTTGAGGTTTTCTTGAAGCAAGTGGAAAAGGAGAATTTTAAAATCTTGAAGTTGGCATAATTTTATTTTTCAATTACCTGATCAAGTACCCAGCAGAGTAAAGAGCATTTAGACTGGGCAGTACATTCTAGTTGCCCCTGCCAGCTATGAACGGAGTACACACCTTTGAAGGAACCTTCTTAGTTGTCTTTTTAATACTAGTTACCCTTAAAATGCAACTGTTGCAGTATGGTGGGCATTTCTACAGTAGCATTTAAATGGTCTCTGAAGTATTGCTTCCATATGCAGTACCTGACTGACACCATGATGTAAAAACTCTCCCAAAGCAAATACTGGAAGTTAGTAGGCCAGCGTTTTATCTTACTTGCAGAGGTTGAGGTTCAGAACTGAAAGAGTTATTTTGGGCACCAAGAACACTGAAACTATCTTCAGCCTGGAGGCTGGTTGGTGCAAATGAATGGTGGACATTGCTGTTGTCCCATATTCCAGCATTGTATAGGGAAATGGAGAGTGCTGAGGGGGCTTTGTAGCAGTAAATCCATAGCAGGTAAACTCACTGGCACTCCCCATCTTGCTCTGAGAAAAGGAAACTCAACAATATCTCAGGTAGAAGCTCGTAAAAAAGCTTCTACTTGCCTGTACCCTCACTGGTATGGTGTTTGTTTAGGATACTTTCAAATATCTTTGGAATTGTTTATCTAAGTTAACATTTCTTTGTTTAACTGAAGGTTATATATGACAAGAATTCACTAAAAATGTGACGCTGCCAGGTAGGTACTACACTGAATTTAAAGGGAAACTTAGCCTTTTGCACAATTATACAAATACATGTAAATAACTCACACAGAAACATGCTAAAACAACACCAATTACTTACCACAGCACACAGTCAAAAAATTAAAAAACAGCATGTCTTGTTTCACCATTGCCCTTCCTATATTGACACCTCCTTGGTCACTGGTCTCACCTGCAGGATGAAGGAGGAAACCACAGGTTACAAAACTGTAGGATTATGTAGTTAAAAACTGTATTATAATACACATTTTTAATGGGAACAAGGTGAAGGTGTGTAGACAGCTCTCATTCCGATACTTGTCAGTCTCTCACTGTAATGGGCACTCCTAGGAACCTAAAATCACAGCAGCCCTCATGATCATCTAAAGGGATGATGGCAGTAGTGCATTATCACAAACACATGCAGAGTACATCCCAGACTCTCTAATAAGCAGAGTTCTTGTGTGAGCATTTGCAGATGTGCCAAGATTTTGTTAGTGTATGGGACTTTAGGTTTTTGAACATAAAAACAATAGGTTAAAATGAGATAGAAAAAGGCTAGTAGGCATGTTACGTGGTGAATATAAGCTATTTAAGGGAGGTGTTATAATTTTCTGCATATTTGTACACAATCTGACCCTGACCAAGGCAGTTAATTTTCATCTGTTGGAACAACAGAAATTTTAAATAAATACAAATCCTCCTTTGCCCATTTATTTCTTTTTGTGTAACCTGTTTCCTGAGCTCAGAGCATGGTTGTTCCAGAGTTTTTTGCAGCCCTGAGGATGTAAGTTTTTGGGAAGTGACACAGCTCATTTCCCACTTACCACCATTGTTTTGGTGTTTCCTACATGGGCCTCTATTTTTTTTTTTTTTTTTGGAGAAAGCCTGAGAGTAACTCTGCTTTTCTCTGCTTTTGGGCATCATCTTGCAAAACAAGCAAAAAAAAGCAACGTAGTCCTATGGCTAATAATACACAGTGCCTTTGTGGCTGCAGGTACTGCCACATGTTCACACAACTTGTGGTGATGAAAGATGCACAAGACTGATTCTATGTTCCCCACTACCAAAAAGCACAGTGTTCATTTACTGCAGTTTGAAGAAAGAGAGAGGTGGCAGCGAGAAGCCTGTCAGCAGTAAGTGCCCTGGTGCGGGTGGCCAGAGGCGGTGATGTTCCTCGTGTCTTGTCATGGCCACTCTTCCTGGCATGGACAGTTTTCAATTTATGCCTGACTGAGGTGTACAGGCAAGTCCATATTTCATATAGCTGCTTCACCCTGTCTTTACTTTGGCTCGGGGAGCCAAGGTTGCGTTGGTTACAGACTCTTACAATTTTTAAGCTTCTCTCAAGAACAGCGGGGACTAAAACATGTTTTGAAAACCAGCAAAAGAGAACTTGATGTTTTGAAGTCAGAATGTTTATCATGACCCAAGTGATCCCTTTGGAGAGGCACACTTTAGAAGTGGCTGATATTTTTCCAAAGGAGAGGCCCCTGGCTTTTTGAAGATCAAGGCCTCTTAAGATATTTTGTGATTAAACTACGAAAAACTTTGGCTTTAAACTATATAGAGCATTAGGATAGGAATGAACTGAGAGCATAAACTGAAAGCATTTGTTTTGCCACTTGTTTAACCGGAAAGCTAATGAAACTCTCAAATACACGTATTTATGTGTTTTTCTGCTTCTTAACTGAAAAATGGCAATGTGGTGATTATTCCTCATTGTTAAAAATGATTCTATATCAAGCATGACAAATATACAACAACATTTTAAGCTGGTAGGATTTGCAGTGCCTGAGTTTTGTAGCCATGAGAAACTGATTGGCTGACAGAACTTTAACTCACACTGTGAGGGTACAGGCATCCTGAACCATAACAGAGTCTCTATAAAATTATGTGCAATATGCACAAATGAACTCGCTGGCAATTTCAGTGAATGAAGACTGAAACGGAATTTCTGGCACTTCTAAAACTCAGTCAAGGCAACTACTTTTTTTCTTGTCTCAAGGCAAAAAACAGACTAATTTTGCTCCTCTCTCATACCTGAATTAATGACTCACCTGCAGCACTCTGAAGGAAAGAAAATCTCTTACGTTAACACAACACACTTTGTACTTATTAAAGAGAGGATGAAAGACACCATCTATCTCAGAGGTTAGTACATCTGAATAGAGCTGCAGAGGCCCTTGCCTAGAGAGAGGAGAGTGTTGCCCATTTGATTGAATGCTTCTATGATGCATAGAACCTGGAAATAACCATGCTGCTTGTTTAAAGGGCTCTGTAACAGAGTTTGCATCAATATTGTGTTTCCATGCGAATTAGTTTAATTGCATTTCATGTTCTGTGTTCTGCCAGGCAATGGACATCCCCTTGGATTAAGATTTCTACTTAGCTTTTGTTTTTATTTATTAAAGGTTGGAAAGAAGTGGCTTACATAGGAAAAGAAAGCTAGAAAAAGTTAAATAAATTTCCTGCACTTTTGCTTCATATACCTTTTAGACTGGATATAAAGTGAGAGTTTCAGATTTTTTTTCTCTACTCCAAATTTCTTTGTGGAAAAAAGTATCCAGCTTGTTCTTTATTTGTGGACTATGCTTCAGGTGTAGGAGACTCGTTGAAATTTCTAGCAGCATCCGCTAGTGGATTGCACAGTTTTTCATGATGGAGTGGTTATTTGCTGCTTCATTCCACAAAGTCATGTGGAAATGACCAAAGCAGTTTTATTCTGTGTAGAGGAAAGACGCCATGGGTGGAAAAATCTGAGGAAGTCTCACAGGAGATGCTTACACTATAAGAAACCAAACTTACGGAGGGTCCAGAGAAAAGCTTCAGAAATTACATCTGAACTTGGCATATATTTACCACATGTGCCATGTAAAGATCTCTGAGTTAACTCTTTGGATATCACAAACCAGGTATATCACAGCAGTATGCCTCAGCTCCACTTCTTTATTATTTGTGAGACCTAAGCTAGTCTATATATTTTATAGTATATTTGTTACACCAGTTGAAATGTTGAGTTTATCCAAAAGGAGAGGTGTTATTTGATAAAAAGTCTAGAAAGACCCCTCTATGGGGAAAAGATAATCTTATACCATAAGATTCTTTAATTTAGCAAACACAACAAGAAATCTCAGTAAGTAGAAGTCCGGAATTTAAGAACTGAAACTGGAAAAGAGATGAGTGTAACTAATTATTGGAAGATCTCAAATGGAGGAGAAGAAATAACTCAAAAGCAGGAAGGCAAATAGGGAATTTGTTCAAAATATCTATTCAGACCTCAAATATGCACCTTGGCTTAAGAAACACTTCCTTCTGTACATAAATAAAACTTTGGACACCTCTAAAGCAGCTGTCATTAAAGTATTGCTGGGTGTTTTGCCTTTGCCTGGTATAACTGGGCAAAACCCCCATAAACTTATCCAAAAAAGAATTCAAAAGAACTGTGAATTTCTGTCAAATTAACTGAATACTTAATAATACAGAAATCCAAAACTTGCATGGGAAGCAAGAGACAGAAAGGCTGAAAATACCAAAATACTAATCTGAACACTTTATACTTGAACACTTCTTTCCTCTGGAAACTCTGAAAAATTAATCAAAAGGAGTAAATATCCCCCAGCATAAATTAATTTTTTTTTTTTTTCAGGTTAACAAAAATGCATTGGGTTATCCATCAAAAACATGTTGGTTTTGAGGGAAGAGTTCTTTTACCAAAAAATACTTCTTGACCAAAACTGATTGAGCAAGATTCGCCTTGGCCTTTTCGCACAGATAGGGATCACAGGAGGTTCCTCCAAAATAACTTTTGCCCCCTCTGAAATAACTTATCTTCATTGTGGCTGACACAGTCCTCCCTTGCTGCCATTCATAGCTCATGCACCCAGAAGGTCTTGAGAGGAGTCTGCCCTCCAGCGTGGCCTTTGTAGCATTAGGCTTTTATTGCAGGGGGCAGGGGTGTTACCATTTCTTTAGCATTCATTGCAGACACTGATTAGAGAGGGTGATAAAGATATTGTTGGAGTCCAAAGCCTATCTTGAAATTAAAAAAAAAAAAAAGAAAAAAAAAGAAAAAAAAAAGAAGAAAAAAACCCCAAAAAACATGAAAACATGCAAAGTAGCATTTTAAATGGATGCATCTATTTACTGCTGATGTTTTTATACAAATGGTTTAGTGATGTTAGATTCAGAAGGTGTAGCAGAGGTTTTAATTTGCTGCAGTTCTGGTCTAATAGGTATAAAGACACCAGAGGATTCTGAAATACTGAACTCAGAGGTATTCTGACAAACCTTTATACTCATAATACCAAGAGCTAGTGTGAGCTTATACAATTTAAAACTAATTGCCCAGCCAACATGCTCATTACCATATTGATGCAGTTCACAAATCAAAGCCCTCTCTGTTCAAGCTGTTTACCAGTCTTGCATTAAGCAGCATATTGCAACTGAGAAATGTAGCGTGTTGCCAAAACACTGCAGAAACTTTATAAGACTGATAGGAGTACAAACTTTGGGAGCTGAAATGCCACAAACTGATTTAATACACATGGCACTAAAGCACTTGTTTGTTATCTGGATATGTTCTGATTTAGCCTTGAAACTTCCCACAATAATCTACTGCAGCACCGATACAGGTCCTTACACAGCAGCGAGCTGCTTGCAATTTTGATCAATTTGGCTTCCTACAGAAGCTTCTTTGCTTAACCAGGAGACTCATTCATACTTTTTTTTTTTTTTTGGAAGCAATACCATACATACGCCAGCTGCGTTTAGGTGCATACATTAAGAATGTAGGCTTTTTGTACAGGCAAAGGAGAGGTTGAGGCTCTTACCTGAGAACCCTAAATTAATCACCAAAATTAGGTGCCTGAAGTTAAATTCTTTGAATAGCCTACTAAGTAAACTGAAGGTACAGCTCATTTGCCTAAACAAGTGCCTACCTGCCAGTGCCTAGCAGTGTCCTTTCATACCTTTCAGTGCCCTTTTAGATACCCTGCCATCCTGTGACATCCACACAGTAGATATGTCAAAGTAGTTGGAGAAGATTCAGACCTCTGAGCTGGCAGCTGAAGGCCAGGTGGGGTAGTCTAGAATGTCTCATAGGGCACTGGAAGCCTATGTTTAAGCAATTTAATTTTTCACTATTTTTCCTTCAGATGTTCAGTGTGCTGGTTTAAGTATCAAATCAGCCCAGTCCTGTAAACAGGATTAATAAACTTGTGCAGGGTTCAGTAGCCACCATGGTCCTGCTGCTTCCAGCTCCCCAGGCTGGCTGGTTTAGGACTAGCTGGGAATTTCTGCATAAGCCTGAACCTGTTCTTATCCCAAACACCACTGTTCTCTGAGTTATTTTTCTGTTTATACTTTGCTCAGAAAACAGTAAGAAAGATTTATTTTTACTGTTGTTTCTCATGAGCTGAGAGCAGTAGATCTTGGCAGCTGCTGGGAAGCCTCTTCCCTGTGCCAGGCTTTCACCCCTGCCATGGGCAGGGACACAGACTGCAAGGACAGAGAGCTGAAGCAAGAGTGGAAACACTTTGAAGATGAGGATCAGGATGTGAAATTTGACTTGCTGGTGTGAGTGAAGCTTGAAGCAAAAGCAGGGCACTAAAGAATTACTGAAGGTTGTTGGGGGAAATTAATAGATTCTGGGAAAATCAAGGGCTGGGAGAGGTAGTGGTTTGGTTAAGATCATTGGTTTATCCCTGTTTAAGAGAACATAGTTTAGGGGAAAAAGGGTGGACATTTCTAATGAAATACAACTCTTCTCTATAAATAGAATTAGCAAGAAGAGTTCAGCCTGTTAAAATGTTGACCCTCATCATGTTGCCTGTTGAAGCCTCTCTTCTGTTCTTTATGTAAATTCAGTCATGACAATTAGTAAATCAAACAAAACTATTCTTATGGATGAAAGATGAGATGTGATTAAAACATGGCTTTGTGCGATACATAAATTTGATTCCTGTTTACATCTCTTCTCCTGGCTGTGTGGTCACAGTAGATGCAAGCTTCCAATTCCTTATATGCAGAAGGTGGATAATAATGATTGTAAGTGAAATTAATATGAATTGGTACCTTCTCATGAAGGTACCCAAGGCAGTGATACATTTTTCTTCTTCAAGGAAAGAAATAACTTTAAAGAACTTAATTTCTTTCATTTTTAAGGAATTATGAACCACACAATAAACACAGATTTATACCAGTCTCTTCCCCTATGAAATGCCAAAACACCTGCCTTTGTCCAAGTGTCTCTGGCTGCTAGTGGGTGTCACACGTTCGGCAGAGATTTCTTAGAGGGTTGTATGCAGTTTTGGAAGCAAAAAAAGTGGGCCTCATGAGCTTGAAAAAAAAAAAAAAAAAAAAAAGGTCTGAGTATGACTCTTAAGCTGTCTGTCTTAATATAGATATCCTCCAATATGAGAAAATTGTTTCTTCCAGCCTCTTTCCTCTTGTGCAAAATGAAAATTAATTTCCAACGAGTCCATTGAGCATCCCTTGAATATATGTAATGGAATTAACTTTCCAGGTTGAAGAAACAGTGGTGGCATTTAAACTGGAGGGAGAAGCAGCTGATACCTGTGTGTCTTTGCTTGCAGAAAGGCTGTTTCCTGACTTTGGTTTGGACTGGCTGCTTAGACAAAGAGCTAGGATCTTACCAGTGCCAAAATCCTCAACCTAAAGGGAGACAGACTTTTTTTTTCTCTATGTGGTTTATCCAGTGTTATTTTAAAAATATTTATTAGGTGTTCGTTCTTTTTGGGACCTCTGTTTATGAACAGTGTCTGTGTATGAGTGGCTGCTCTTCCTGTTCCATGTTGATTGCACCGTTCATCTAAAAACAAGGCCAAAGTATTCTAGGCAATATATTAAAAATTCTGGTTTTCATTTAATACCACAGATTTTAGATAAATGCGTATGCACACACACACACCCTTTTCACCCCTTCTTTCCCATGAGTATTAGGATTTTTAGCAACTTCACATTAGGTTTAATTGCTCAAGTAGTTCAGACTGTAATCTTAAATCACTCGAAATTACCTTCTAAAAGCATGTAGACAAACAACCTCAGGCCAGTACCTCATGAGGAGATTGATGCTGCATTTCATAGGTGCAAGACAAAATACGTGAGGGGGAACTGGGAATACAGAAGCAATACATTGAACACAATGCTCAAAAAAGCCTAATGTCAGAAGGAAAGCCATATCTTATTCTTTAAAGATGCTTCATTCATGTTCTTAGAGACATGCTGAAAGACATACGCCCTCAGTTCCCCATTCATACCTAACTCCTTTTTGGTACCTTCTTTTGAAAGGATGAAATCAGGTATGCAAGTATGAGACTTTTCCAAGTATGAAGAACCATGTCTAGTCCTTGGCTTTACTGGTCATCACACATTCCTTCTGTTTGATTTTGCTGATGATCATAACCATGCTTTTCATAGGCTGCACAGAGCAGAAGGATTTGCAAAATCAAGATCCACTTTTTGTAAACTAACTAGGACTAAACATTTCCCATGGATCTAAGTCCTTAGAAATGGCAATAGGTGTATTACAGATGGTATTTTCTCACCTTATTTGCAACTAAAACACTGTTCCCACATGGTGGTAAGGTGACAATGACAGCACTGTTGAGAATGCTGTTTTAGACTGAAACACAATTGAGTCAGCACACTGTCAGGATGTTAGTGACTTGGCTGATTAAACTCAACCTCAGGCTCAGCTAAACACACAAAATGTGTCAATGATCCCTCCTGGAGCAGAGTCTTCCCCTCCTATATATTGCAGGTAGGTCCAGCTGTAAATAAATTTCTGACATAGATGCCCTTGGTTAAGATGATGGTTGGAAAATGGCACATCTGCGACCAACAGTTGCACCTAAGAGAAACATGAATGTAAGCACAGTCAAATTAGCAAAGTGCCTCTTTATCATTGTAGTTTATTGCATTTGAGAAGATATTTTACTTTCCTTGGCAATGTAAAATGAGCTTCTGCCACAGTGAAAGTGGGGACAGGCATGGCAAAGCTAGAGGAGAGGCTTGGTAGTACAGCTGTCCTGGGATAACAAACACTTCTAAGTTGAGACAAGTCCCACCAAGCTGTCATATAAAGTAATTCCTGTAAAATAGTTGCCTCAAGATGTGGCTTCATTTGCCGAGTGGCTCATTCAATAAATATGCCAAGTTCTTTGCTGACTAAAATACTGTTTAACTTCAGCGAAGGCAACCAGGTACATGAGGTGCAAGAGAAATCAGCATCTAAGTGCCACCTCCCTCACTCAATGAAATGAGTCTGGAGGGATGCAGATTTGGCAGCATCTGTGCCCAATACCTGCGCCTGGATATCTCATGGTGAAAAAACGTAATCTACTACTGCTAGCATGCGAAATCCATTACGTGAGCAGAAGGGTATTGGAGATTTTTGATTTTTGCTGTTTGCTCTAATCAAAAGTAATACAGAAAAACACTTCCAAAATTAAACTATATCTCAGAGTCTTCTCACTCCATATTTCTAATGACAATTCATCCTTTCCCTTTCCAGGGTAGATTTGCAAATAACTGATATATAATCATGCTCAGAATCTCACACGTCTAGTAACCTACACTATAGCTACACTTTGCAGTGTATGCAGAAGTCTGTCTGCAAGCTATGATCCTATTAATATATATATGAAAGGGGGAGGACTTGTGAAGCTTTGGCAGCAAATGCAGGTCTTGAAGAAACATAGGCAAACAATAATTAGAATTTGCAAGTGACATGGAAAGCTAATTCTGGTATTCCTTTATACTGGCTTCATACTACATCAAAAGGCATTTCACAGCCTACCTTTTCAAAACCTGACAGCATCCAAAGTTGAGTGTGCGCAGCAGGAACCTGACTCCAGGTGCTCCAGGTGATAAAGCAAAGCACAATGTTAATGTCTGGCATAATGTGAAGAATGAGGTCACACTGTATTTTTAGAAGTGCCTGGTGTTCCTGTGAAGCATGCTCTCGCTCTCTCATTTTTTTTTCCTTCCCTCTCCTTTTTTTCTGTCTTTTTCTGTGAATAATTTGGCCAGTGCTTGCAGAAGGCTGGTTTTGCCCCAGGGATTCTCACACATACTTCTGTTGACAGAGTTCTTGTGCAGCAAGCAAGCTGAAATGCCTTTTGTTAAGGATCTGCTCACTTCTTTTTCTGTTCTGCCCCAATGCTTGGAGGATCTTTTGGCTGCTAACTGAGTTCCCGTTGTTACGCTTATGGAAATTAACTGAATTGAAAAATATGGGGTTACCTTGCAAAACAGGTAAAATAATCATCAGGAAAAAAACTTCCTAATCTCCTAATTTGCTCTTAGTCTGTGTGTCTCACGTTCTCTTAGCTTGTTTGCTTATTTTTTCAGGGGAAGATTGTTTAAGTCAATGGGAAATACTAAGCAAAGTCATTGCGAAATGGAAACAAATGCATTAGGGGCTGAGGGGTAAAACCTCATTATTTCAGATGAGTGGTGTACTGTTCCAGCCAAGATCAGGACTTGATTTGCTAGTTTACTATGTCTGTTCAAGTTTAAATTGAATTTCAAGTTTAAATTGAATTTCAAGTAAGAAAATTCCACACATTCACATGCCCTGTAATGCCAAAATACATAATGAGTACTGAAATGCACTAGCTTAAGCAATGTTTGAAAAGTTAGTTTAGGTGACTTACTGTTATAGTAACCCTATGAAATAAAGCATAATCATTTGCCCCAGGAAACAATTGTATTGACTCAAGAACATAGAAATGAGTCTATGAATATTAAATTCTGTATAAAATCCTCCTGTTCAATGCTTAAGACTAACATGTGTCTTTTGTGTGATTGTGTGCAAACTTTGGGGAGTTTTAAAACAAACTTTCATTGTATGGGCAAAGGGGAATCAAGCCAATAGAGCATGATACACAAAAATTTATCAGTGAGCCTACACTTACACACACATTTGCTTGTGCCAGACCTCATGCGAATTTTTCTTCCATAGCATTTCAGTAGCTGTATCACAAATCTGTATTCATTTTTTGCTGATTTGTAAGGAACTTTCCTTAGGCAATAAAATTCAGGTTGTAAGTTTTAAAGTCATGTGTGTAAAAAGCTGCAGTTGCTACACCCAGATATGCATTTCATGTTTTAGCTAAAAAAACCCAAAAACCTGTGTTGCTTTTTTCGTGCCCTTCCTTAAGCTGTTTTGGAGAGAGTTTTGGTTGGACAGTTAGCTGTGGTAGCCCCCACATTTCCCTTCTACTCGGAAAAAAATCACACATATCCCCAAGAGACTTTTATTATTCAACATCTTTACCGACACTAGCACCTACCAGTAGAGCTAATGCTACAGTATATATCTAGAATTATGTACGCATATGAAAGTAATTTCCCTATTTATAAAGCCTTGAAGACCTTTTCCAGAAAGATTATTATTTTTCAGACCTTGTAAGTGCATACCTTCAGAATTGTGGTGCTAATTATCTTATTTTGCAGGGCTGTGTTACAGGCCTTTTGTGACATGTACAGATTTAGCTCTGAATGTTCAGACTTCTCTGAGTTACACATTTTGCTATGGGCAGGATTTCCAAATCCACAGCTCTGCCAAAAATGCTCCATTTTTAGGAGCTATAAAAGTCTATGTGTAGCTCTTTATAAAATACGGAATTTGATATTTTGTCTAAGGGTGGGTTTTTTTCCCAGTCACTGCTCGATTGAGTAAAGAGAGATGTTCCACAGTATGAATAAGGTTAAACTCACGCTCTCTCTTCTTACCACTTCCTCTTCAGAGATTTCTTGCCATACTTGCACAAAACCAGCCTGCTTTTGCATACTTTCTTTGTTCCAGTCTCATTACAGGAAAAATAAAAAAAGAAAGAGTCCAATGGAGTAAGCAAATCTAATAAATGGAAAAACTTTTTCATTCCTTTTGTAATTAAAGTGTAAAAATTACAGCTTCATACCACATCCTGTAAAACTGGAAATCACTTGAGAGAAAGAACTTAGGAAACTTTCAAAAGAAGATGGACATTTATTTTAGATGCTAGGAATATCCAGAGATAATTAAAAATACAATTTTTTGCAGGGATGATAGTTCATGTTTTGGAGTCTAAAGCATAATCCTAAAATACCAGAAATAAAAAATATGTAACTCACTTATCCCATGCTTGCCTACTGCAGAATTTTTGTAGCTTCTTCAGGAGCATTTTGTGCTGTGTTTTGGGTTTGTTATGGCAAAGATGGCCCCATGAACACAGAGGTGTATTCCTGTGGGTGTCATCACAGCAGAGCCTGCTTGGCAGCATTACCAGAATTAAAGAGGGTCCAGGGAACAGGCCAAGGATGGGTAATTTCTGACAGAAAAAAAAAAAAAAAAAAAAAAAAAAAAAAAAGAGTGATAAGAGTGATAATAGGAAAGGGTGAAGCTGGGAAAGAGAGTCTGTGGGGGAGACCTGGAGACCAGAGCATTGCTACTCCTGCTAGAATACCAACAGGCGGGGAACAGGGCAGCCACCAGCTGCAATGGCTGGGGAACACAGCCCATCCTCTCACCTGATGGCAACAGGCTGCTGTGAGCAGCCAGGCCAAAACTCTTCTGCTGCCTTTTGTAGAGTCTTCTAGGTGAATCTTCTTCACTTATACCTGGGTCTGCTTGGTGAGAATGTGGGTGCTGGCAGCAATATCTTCTAGGAGAGGTAGGCAAGGACCAAAATACAAAGGTGATGGCTCATAGTGAAGCAGAGATAACACTCAATATTCACCTGAAATGGCAGGAGGCTTTTTCACTGTGCCCAAAATGTGCAAAATATTATGTGAAATGTCAGTTATTCCAATCATTCTCTACAAATGTGGAAATGTGTTTTCTTTTTCAAAGACACTGTGCTTGATTAGTTTGCTTAATGCTAGGGAGAACCAAGGGTGTTTGGCACTCCGGAAAGTGAAGTCACTTCTGTGTAAATGGCCAATGTGAAGTTGGGAAAATGAGGGCTTCAAAACTAGGTTTCTCATTCACATGTAGATAATATAATCTGTTATCATCGTGTAGCAAAGATATGGGGTGAGATTCTTCTTGGCTTTATTTGCCCCTCTAAAAGTCGAGTGATCAGTGCAAGCTTTCTGTCTAGAATTCCTCCATAGTTTTGGATAAGGCAGTCAGGCCAGGAGGGAGACTCATCCCATGTCAAAATAAGTATCCAAGATAAGTGAGAGCATTTACCTTCTGGAAGTATTTTTCTCTCTCCACTGACTCCATCAGGAGGATAGACAGTTGCTTATAATAACGTCTGATTTTAAATAGCTATCAATAGCTGAGAGGAAGTCCACCTAAACAGTGTGTACCTGCGTGCTCACACATTTTACAGCTACAGTTCAAATGACAAAGGTAATACAACAAATCCAAATTTTCTGTACATGTAACTGTATTCTTTCTATTACCCAAAGTACGTCTATAAGACTAAAATATATGCTAACCAGCACTAAAATATGCCTAGCTGGTATGTATTGCTCAGTTTATGGCACATGCACTGAGAGGCACATCACATGCCAGCAACTTACTTGCTTGCTTCCCACTTTGACAATCACGGCACTGCCTTCTCTGACATGTCTTCCTCATCACTGACAGGTTTGCCACATACATCAAAGGCTTAAGCTTCTCTTTTTGTTTTGAAAAGCTTCTGTTCTGCTTTCCTCTCTCACAGATGGAGTACTGAAACAGTCATTAAAATAAATACTATCAATATTCAATCTGTCACAAGACGAAATTACATATATGGATGAATGGAAGCTATTCAGTGATGCAAAATCAGTTCTTCAGCTGCTCCTTTCTTCCCATGCATTGGAGGTGCACAGCCTACATGTGAGCATATAAGTTAAGACTGATTTAAACCAGGTAGGGCCAACTCTGATGTAGCACTGAAGCTCTCTGTTTTTTTAGCCTCCTCTTTTTGTTTTGCAAATTTATTGGAAATGGACAGCTTCTGCACTGCATGGGCAATTCAGAGAAACCAAGAGACAGAAAATTCTACCTATATTGAAACGTTCTTTTTTTTCTGTCATTTACTTTAGCTCCTTGCTTTTTCCTATGACATTTTATCAGCTTTATCAGAAAAGTGTAAAAGTTTTGAATGATTTAACAGACAATAAATATATAGCAAACAGAGGCATGTTTCAGTAACAAGCTGTATCTAATATCACTTTCAATGATTCTGATCCACTGTGTCAATAATCAACATAAAGTCAATATTTAAAAACCATTTCTGCATTTGCCAGTTCTTTCCTAGTTTCTAAGATAAATAAGTCAAGGTTCTCATGTTCATTTAATCTGCATACACCAAATAGTTTTTGAAGAGACCTAGAAGTAAATTTGATACAAGAATTTCATGTGTCAGGATTACTTTTGCTGCTGCACTCCAATGCAAGCATGTTACCATCAATAATTTATTTTAATTTCTTTTAATTTTCAGGAACAGAGAGAATTCAAATGACTTGTACAGGAATCCACACATTAATAATGACTGTGTGATCATGGTTTTGGAAAAATACGAAGGTATTTCCTGGCTACATATTCAGAGTTATGTTTCTTAAGAAAACCAAGAATGAAGTCATTTTGATCTCTGATGGATGAAGCTCATTGGAATGGAAACTAACATCTATGAAGAAGAACAGGGCTCATCTTATCTTTCAACCGCCAAGTGCCTGGGGACTCTAAAGGATGAAAAGTATGAAGAATATCAAAGAAAGATAGAAAACCAGTCAAGTCCATCTGAAGTTCAGAAGCTTTTACTGGAACCTGAGTTGAGCTTGCTGCCTGCGTCATCCTCATTAGACCACAGTGAGACATCCTTGCAACCTGGCACAGCTGCAGGGTGTGACAGTGCCACCGATCAGCCCAAGACAAAGCACCCTGGTGAAGAATTACTCTGTTCTGCAAGGCACAAGCTGCAGGAAGATCCTTTAAACATTCCCTTGCAGAAAGAATGGCCAGTCCTTAAAAGAAAACATTCACACAAGAAACCAGAAAGGAGTAATGAGATCAGAGTCATAAAACACAAACCAAGTGCTATCACATTTTCTGATTTTGAATTTTTATCACATGAAGCTAACACTAGACTCCATATTTGCGAGGCAGGAGAAGCAGAAGATTTGTCATCTGAAGAGGAAGAAGCAGATAGTAGAGGTGATGATGATGTGTTTACAGAACTGCCCCTGTATGAGGCATTTTTCAATGGTCTCCACAGAAGGAATGTTTCTCAAAGAAAGCAAGCTAAACATGAACTTACTAAATATCAGCACATCTGTCATTTAGAAGACTGCAATGATCATTCTGAAAAGGAATTGAAGGACCATGACAAGGAAGAAAAACACATGGAGCTGGAGGTAATACAAGCTACTCTTTTGTTCCAAGTGTGTTTTAAATGAGTGGTATCATTTAAGGTTGGTTATAGGAGGAGAAGGAGTTGCACAAATTGTTATATAGTGATAATTAAAGTGAATTACATAATTAAGACTATAAACCTACAGTAAGAGTATACCAGGTTTTTACATTAGACAAATCTATTACTTCATACTGGCCACACTTCTATTAGCCTGAACTTCAAATTCTGTCTTTCTGTTCTCCCTTGCTTTTCAAAATCAGAACATTGGCTCAGTTTCCCCCGCTCCTACAAGACCATATGTCTTGCCAAGTACAGCATATATTTCCTGAGTCTATGGACTGTTCCAAAGGGATAGAGTTCAGGTTACTCTGAGAGCAGAGTATATTTCTTCGTACTGAAAAATGGCCTTTTTTAGTGTAGTGGCACTGTAGCACTACGCCACCTAACCCTCAGCACTGCTTCTGCCAAATAAGTGTTTTCTGTATTCTTATTTCATTCAAACAGGATGGAGGACAGGTTACAATCTGGACTGTAATAAAATAAATAGGTTTTTTTTAATCTGTACTGGTACAGATCATGACACTCTATAGACTAATGTCCAAAATGAAAACATAAGAAGATTTAGGACAAAATGCAAAACACTCTGTAATAAGAATCATACAACTACAACCTTTCCAGAAAAACAGAGTTGAGTAAATTGGCTGTGGTTTTTGGAACTGGAGGAATAGAAGCTTTCCAAGTGAGTTCTCGCTAGTCTGGGGAATAAGCAAGGCCTTCCCTCTGCTCCCAGCTGGTGACAAACCAAATGCCTGGAGCTAAACATGTTTGTCATTGGAGAAGTTCAGCTCTAGTACAAAAATATGACTCCAAATAGTGGGCAAAACAAATCCTTAAAATTCCAACGTTCTTGACCTCACAGCAGAAATTCATCTTGAGCTGCAGGTCAAGCATACCTTTCCTTCCTCTCTCCTCCTTCTTCAACTTTAAAAAGTTATTTTCCATGCAAATCTGCTCTATGCCTTGAAAATCAGGGTGGAGCCCTGGTCTTTCACCCAGTGTGCTTTATTTTTCTTTATCTGCAGTTCTCCTTTTACTTCTAGTGTTTACAACACACAGTTGCTTCGTTGATTTCTGATTAAATGAAAGAAAGTAGAATTTGGAACGTAATTTCCATATTAACATCAAAATTACAGTATGCAATACTTAGTGCTTCTCTCCTTTAATACTAATCTATCTCCAATTTGGGGGACTAATTTTGCCTTTAACCTAGTGAGAGTTTTGTGCTGCATTTCATACATATCCCAACTTGACTGCAGAAACCCGTCAGCTCACAGAAAAATAAGCCAGATTTTACAATTTTTTCTCAGCAGCTAGTATTAGAAAATCAAGGCCCAAAGATAGTTCCAAAACAGTGCACCTTTTGATGCAATACTGACCCTGAGAGATTCTTGTGACACATGTTTTATTAAATAATTGCATTGTTACTCTACCCTAAGCCAAGGCTTGCTTCCTCATTTACTCCAAAACATTCCCATTAATATAAATATATAACAAAATGCATGCACAACCTCCCTTGATTCTGTTTACTGAAGGTCACTCCCATAGATAAAAGGGAGAGGCCAGGGGCTGTTGTCATTTAGTTTACTTTATGTGTATGCCATAAAATAAACTCAAGGATGCCGCTTGTAGTGCAAAATAATGGATTATAAATTGCCAGACAAGCATGTGAAATTACCTAGTAAATCTCAGCAAATATGTCAAAACATTTAAAAAACTGTACAGATGCAATGATGCAGTCCTGATTTGGGGTTTTTTTCTATGTAAATAAGTACGTATTACCCTAGGAAAGCCTCCAAGAATTTAAAAAAAGGATTATCTTGTCTCTGAAATTTTAGCAGCAGTCATGCATTACTATTCAGACTAAAAACTCCCCTCCATGAGTCTGGTTGAAGCAAATGTATGTCACTGTCAAGTTACTTACTTTGAAATGGGCTGTAGAAAAATGTCTTTCTAGTGGAAATTAATTAACTACTAAAAACAGCATGGCGTAAAAATGTTGGCAAAAGCAACCATTACTGCTAAGCCTTAGACTTAAAAATAGTATAACAAACAAATTACCTTGGCCATACAGATACAGGCTATCCCATATAGCACCCTGACTGAGATCCTGGCAAAACCCTTGCTACAAGAGTTCAAATTGAAACAGTGATTAAGATCTACCCCGCAGGGGCATTCCTAAGTAAACGGACTTGTTACTGACTTCAAATCTCCTATTTAACTATAGAAAGGAGGAAAGGCTGTCACGTTCTCCAAGCTGGAGAGCACTGGTCCTTGCAGGCAGTCACCACCAGCAAAGCCAGTGTCTGAATCTTCTCTTAAATGGTTGTCACACACATTTATGTGATAGTAGTTGAACTTCTTGTTTCATTCTAATTCATAAGCAGAGACAAATCTCCAAGTACATTGAACAGTAACAAAGTAGCATGAAGAGGGGAAAAAATACAACTTGTGTACGCAGCCAACTCTATTACAAATGGAAGAAACTGCTGAAAACAATTCATACAATGATGCCCATTAAAAAAAAAAAATCATTTTCCAAAGGCATACAGCATCTGTCTGTTTTGAGTGTACAAGATAAATGATACTTCTGTTCAATTTATGAATTCAGTATGGTCCCCAAGTTTCCACCCTTGGACCAGTCCCATCCATATATATTTCTTCTGCTTTCTCATCAAAGCTAAATTTGGCAACTTTTTCCTTGTCAGGAGTCTGTAATCAGTGGTACGTGTAATGCTCATATAGAGGTCTCAAATTAAAAGTAAAATTTACTTCAACAGGAGGACCAAAACTTGAAGATTTAAAACCAACTCTATATACATGTCTGAAATACTGTTCATGTTATTTCTCATTTTGGGATGGTGATCTAGGTAACATAATCACTAACAGAGCACTTCCTTAAACACACCAGTGAGTTTCTGTACCCTCATTATAGATTTGTCTTTTCTGCACACCTTCCTTGCAAAACTCCCCTTCTATCTTGAATGGGATTTTTTTTACATCACTCATGTCCTTCCAGTATTATTTATGATTTATTGGTTTGTTATGCCTAGAGATTTTCTTGACATATTCTTCCTTGCTTATTTTAGTTCAAGTCTGCATATTAAAGCATGCATTAAAGAGCATTAAAGCTCTTTGTGCATGCAACCAGCTCAGTTTGCAGTGGCAAAAAATAATTCAGCATGGCTTCTGAAACATAGCGTTTTTCTACATTGCCATTTCTTCAAACTGTACTGAGCAGGACGTACCTGATAACCATATTTAACCACAGGAACTACTATGCAACTTTACATCAGTAATCTTATTCTATCTTTACATAGTCTCAAAACAATATGTACTACTTCCAGAAGTAGCATTTCAGTCAAGTAGAAAATTGAAGCTATTTGACAGATATTAGGCAAAAAGAAGTATTATGAAATCACACACTTGACAAAGTGAATTGCCATGGATCTTCCCTCACCTCAGTGATTGTATAGAAATCCTACTGCAAAGAGGCAAGTATAGTCTTTCCAACATGGTAGGAAATCCTCTCTGGGAGCCCATCTTAGCTGTTATAACAGACAAAAAAGTTTCTGTCGCTGTTGTCATTATTTAAGTGAATTGTCACAGCTTCCTATATTGTACCAGCGAGAGAAGGGGGCAAGCCAGGAAGCTGGGGTGCTGAAGAGGAACCAGTTAGAGCTAACCATCAGGATGTGCTGGGTGCTTTAGCAGTCCCTCTGCAGCCTCCTGGGGTCTGCACCAGGACCATATACTGAGTATCTCTCCCCACTGGACATTCAGGGTTCTCCAAATGAGTCGTCTTCTCTGAGCTGCTGCTTGATGAAACAAGGTCACCTCTATCTAAAATACATTTGGAAAGGTTGAAGAATTAACTTCTGGCCAGTGTTATCTGTCTGCGTCCAATTTCCTCTCAGGATTATAGTTGTCCATTTTAATCTATAATATGAATTTGCATATAGGTGCACCTTCCAAGAGAATCCCGGAAAAATAATTGTTCTTAAAGAAACAAGAGTCCTTCCTAATTTAGGAGAAATCCATTAAGGGACCGTCTGTCATACTCTTATCCCCTGCACCCTGCCATCTCTGCTGGGTAAGCTGGTGAGCAGCGTGTCAGGCCCAGAGCATCATATCTGCTAGCCCTTACACAGGAACCTGGGCTGGGAGACTTGGGGGGGGGTGGGGGAGGGGTGGTGCTTGAGTTGCACACAGATTTACATCATGCCTCTTTCAACACATTTAGGAAGATCTAAACCAAACCTGCTTGTTAGTTTAAAGCCAGACCGTGATGGTCTAATGTTTGACCTTGTTCAGCTGGGTCAGAGTGAGATACCACTCCCCAGGAGTAACAGAGACAAGATGACCTAGACAGATAATTTAGGTAATTTATTCACAATGAATACCTTTGTCAGGATTTGACCTTCACGCTGCAAACTCAAAGACTTTTCGAGGAGGGTGCAGAGTCATGGGAGTGGCCAGTACAATGTCAGGAAACCCAGTCTCTGTGTACAGCACTGGGCAGTGTTAATGGGGTAGCTGTGCCACCACCTTTCACCAAGAGTAAATAAATCTTTGTTTTAAGTAAAGGTGTAGTGTTCTAAAGGAGATTTGTGAAAGCTCCATTGCTTTTGACATTTAAAGCTAAGCCAGCTGAACTCTGGAAATGGTTACAGAAAACAGTCCTTTACTGGAAGGAAGATGGATGATCTGGCCTTCCAGTCTCTCTTTCCTTGGTTATTCACTTATTTTCATTAATTTCCTTGTTCCATTCTTGTACTACAATTAGGTAAATGTTATCCTCATTATACAGTCATTACTAAGTGACAAGTTTGATAATCATTGTATAAGTTTAGACCATAAGAGTTCAGATTCAAGCTGAAAAAATTTGCCACAACATAATAAGGAAGTTTCCATAGCATCTGTCCTACATTTTGTCAGCTTCTGGCCATGTTTTCATTCTTCTTTTCACAAACACCATAAGTTCACCAAAGGAGCAAGAAAAGATAAATAGACAGGGACATGTAAGAGGGTATAAATCCACAAAAATTTATTCAAAGTGATAGTCTTTGAAGTTAATTATGATTCATTGAAAGATACGTATTCTTCTGTGTGGCTTGTAAATGTTTTAATCAAGTAATCATATCCAATGAGAAATGAATCACTAAGTTTTAAGTCTTTGACAATGAATTTGCTTTATCCAAATTAGATTGAATTCATTCAACTTAAATGTTCAAAACAGAGCAGCAGTCAAGCCTATAACTATGATCAGTAACTGGGCCTGCTAAAGCAAGCTTCTTACCCTCATATTTGATGGCTTGAATTCTGCTAAATCCTTGTACCTCTTGCACTCCTGCTCAGTGCCTTGCTCAGCAACTCTGAAGCACTTTTCCGAGAGGTACTTTGCTGTTTTCATTAATGAGGCACTGGAACTTTGGTGGAATTTAAGCTATCTGAAAATTGCTCTGCAATAGTTTCTTCTTCTCTAATTCAGTTGTACCAGAAAAAAAGGGAAAAAAAAAAAAAAAGGCAAACTAGTAAAGAACATATCAGAGTGAAGCACAAATTCCTTCTTCCATTCCTCCCATACTTTGGAAGTTTATTCTTCTCTTTACCCTATCAAGTTGATACACTAAAACTAGAGGAGGAGAATGATTGCAAACTTTTGATGCCTTCTTCATGAGAAATAATACAGTTGTTATTATCTCATTTTTGTTCACCTTCTGCAGACATGGGATGTCTACCCAGGTAGGAGAGCTGAGTGCTGAAATAATTACCAGAGAGAAGAGAGTAGGAAGTTAATGGGAGGAAAATGGGTAGTTAGTTGTCTAAGACAGGAGTGATGCTCTGGGCTTTGCACATTCTAATTTCCTTTGTGTGTCTATGAGATTTGCATTTTCTGTATTTCAGCTATACATTCTCTAGAGTTGATAGGAGGAGACACGGTGAGTTGAACTTTGCAAAGTTTCTAGCATTTGTGCTTGGTTTTTGCCTGCCTGGGAAAGGAGTTGAACTGCTAAATACTTTAGCTATAATGCATTACCACCAGTCAATAAATAACCCAAATCAACTCTTAATAAAGTCAGATAAATGCTGTCTTAGGAACTCTAATTGTTATTTTAAAAGAAAGAATCTTTTATTAATTTCACAAGGTTGAGGGACTAGTGATGAACATCTAATTTGTACAGAGTACCTTTTTCTCTAGTCCCACTATTCTTAATAACGTAACCATTTTCCATTGAGATGTGGCATTTCTTGTGTCCTACTTAACTGTGATCAAAGGGAGCAGTAAATTCAAATTTGCATCATACTAAAGTGGAAATTAGCTGTATGGCTGTTTGTATTATGAAATTATAGGAACTTTAGAAAAGAACTGTACAGTACAGTCAGGAACAGTAACTTAAAGATGTGCTGAAAGATCACATAAAAGAGAACTGGTATATTGGAATCATGTAAGAAAGATACTATCAAAATGACTGCCCTTTAAGTCTTCAGTATACTTGAATGCTGCTTGCATGTTTTAATAAATATGCATGATTCATTGTTCATTAATAGAGAATTAAAAAATTAAAACACGTATGCCCCCAGAAAAGATGCACTTTCTTGACATCAGCAGATACCTGTCTTTCAAATAATAAGATTGGCTTCAGGAGGCATCAGTGGCTGCTGGGTTGAGATTGGAGAAAACATATGTACTCTGGTTTTGTAAAAAACATCATATAAACTATTTTCATCAGTCCCAGCTTGGGGTCTGCCAAAATCCTCCCAAAGAAAAGTTGTAATACGAGCGGACAAAATCTGTCCTTTTTCAAAAGCAAAACTGATAAACAAACATCCATGTGATGGATGGACTAGCACTCAATAAACTCGGAGGGGTTTTTTTGCAGTTGACCCTTCATGCAGTTTGAAATAATTTGTGGTGCAAAATACCATCACTCTCCAAAGATGTATAGTATACAGTATATATTACTTATATAGTGAGATTCTGAAAAATTCAAAATTCCAGGACAAAATAATAATGAAAATCAGGGACATGGTTTAGTGAGTTAGGTGGTGTTGGGTTGGACTTGATGATCCTTGAGGTCTTTTCCAACCTTAATGATTCTATGATTCTATGATTCTATGATAAGACAACTCACCTTGACTTTCAAACTCCTCCAGAAAATTTACAAAGTACATTTCAGTTTGGTGCTGAATTAAGTAATATGAAATTAAAGACAGTGAGATTATTGAGTTACATTGCACAGTGTGAAGCCCTCAGGTTGTTGAAGTTAATGTGTAAAACTTTGGTCCTTAAGTAGTTCTTATAACATTATGAAAGATATTTAGCCTAGCAGTTTCCAAAGTGTGACTATTTGCTACTTGTGTCTGACAAAGGCTTTATGCTGCCCATCATAGCTGTAACTATCCTACTGAGAAGACACTGTGTTGACAACAAATTCTGTTGCACAGCCCCATTGTGGTCCCACACGCACCACATTAAGAGGCCCCACAAACACAATTTTGGGAACTCCTGCCTTAGCCTGTTCATAAGTATTAGTGTGTGGTTTATATTTACCTTTAAAGTTTCAGGAGAATAAATAGTTAACATAATTGATGTACTATACTAAAAAGGGGAGAGTATACATCATAGGTAACTTGGGTTATTATTTTTTCAGATATTGATTCGTTTATTTGTTGTGTATTTGAATACCTTAGAATCACATGGCCACTTTGGGAAACAGCAGTATTGCTCTTGTCAGAAAACATTAAAAAAGATTATGTTTATGGGCCCTAAGCCCATAAAATAAAAGAGGTATATCAGGATTCTCCTTTAGAAATATTTGAAAATGTCTGGAACCTCTGTGATGTGAGACCATTCAAGTGTTTCACAGTTCTCCACAGAAGCAGAGCAAAAGTCAACAGAAAATAAGGCCTAAGTCAAGGCTCTGATGAACTACATTCCTCTGTCAGAGCGTGGGAATAGGTACCTTAGAGAATTACCGACTGGGTTGCACATGGGAGGAACCAGAAGAAACATGTAGAAATCTGCTAATCTGCTTACCCTTGAAATTAAGATATTCCTTCAAGGTGCAGATGGACATTCTAGATAAACTGTGGCGTGGGCAGTAAGCAGAACAACTTGTGAGTCTGGAAACTTGCACAAAAGATGAGGGGACAGGCTTGGATTGCATTTTCAAGCTTGTTTAGCTGATAGGAAAGGATTTGGCATGTTTTTCAAGTCCAGCAATAGAACTGAAAAAGTAACAGAATGTTACTAAATTAACAGTCTTGCAAAGTATGTTTCATAATATGGCAAAGTTCTGGAGCAGGATTTTAAAAAAAGGGAGTTACAAATTTCCTCACATGCACAAAAGTCCCACTGAAAGTTTGTGGCACTTCCCAGAAGGCATTTAGGTGTTTTTTGAAAATTCTTCCTAGGTGACATATGCCCAGTTAATAAAATCAGATTCTAGTGATATAACTAGGATCCTTCTGTCCTTCTTTGTGTGAAATTCCAATAAAATAACGTTCACTTGATATTGTAAAGGACATATTTCCTTGGCAGTAGCATGGAAACACAGACTATCACATTATTTGACACGGCCAGGGATCTGTGATCATTTTGGTACTGCCACATCACCATCTATCCTATAACCAGCGATCTGCGTGAACACTGAGGTCCATGTTTGAAACAAATTCCAATAAACTTTAAAACTTTTTTATAATGTAGTGAACTTCATATAAACTTCGGGATGATGGATCTGAGATTTCATTTTATGACATTCTTGTGAGGTTACTTTCTGTAGGAGAGAATATCACCCTCGAGAATTTTCTTAACTCCAACTATTGAGTATTTTAAACTGTAATAAAAATGGAAATAGACTGCTTTTACCTATCCAAGTTTTGTCCACACTAAAAGTCTTGTCCAGATTTGAATTATTTCAGAACCAAGACCTTTGCGGTGTAATGAAGTGAAACCTGCTCTGAATTAGTTTGGAGTTCTCCAGAAATAAAATGGACAGGACATTGAGGCCAGATCCTGCATTTGAAACTTTTCTTCCAGAAATTCACTTCAGTAAAATCTCACCAGATTTTTGGATTGTATTACTGGGCTCTCTTTGTCTGTGCTTTCTATGGAATCTGAAATTCTCTGGCATTTAGACTTTTAATCCAATGTTTAAAAAATTGAGTCTAGAATAGGTAATGTTTTAGTGTCAAAGATTTAACTTCTTATTTATTCTGTATATTCAGAGAAACATTGTGTGGCCTTAATCTAATCTTTGTGATGAAGTAGTTAGTGATATGGTATATAACCTACAGTAAGTTTTGCAGTTAGTATTTATTGTTCTGTTCAAACACTGTAATGGTGAAATTTCAGTAGCTACATAATGATGATTTTGCACTGTGACAAAAGCCTTTGCAGTTAGTCTGGAGACTGACTTACTTAAATGAAAATGTCAAAAAAGCTGCTAAACCTGCCAAGAAACAACAGAATATAACACTGCAACTTGTATGTATTCCATTCTACAATACATGCATCATATATCAAGACCAAGAGAAAAGTATGCAAAGCCAGTAACTAGAAGAAAGAATACACAGACTGGCCAAGGCAGCAATATAAAGTTAGCAGTCAGCAGCAAGGACTTAACAGTTTTAGTCTTATCTTGGGGGACACATACTGCTACTGAGGTGTATAAAAAAGAAAGGTATGCTAAAAGAGAGAAACAGAAAAAGCCTTAGTGGGAAACCCCCAGTATTCCAAGCAAGCAGGGACGAACTCAGTTCTCTCTGAAATAAAGGCAAAAGTGAATTATGCAGGCTCAGAAAATGCTTTTGAAACCAGACTTTTCATACATGACAAAGCCTGCATTTTGCATGTGAATGACAGACAGAAAACTCTAAAATTACGACTTCAGTGTTCTCATATAAAGCTTTTTTTAAATAAAATAATTTACCGTGAATACAAACAATAAATGACAGCAATTTCTGAAACAGTAAGAATTGCTGTAAGTTGGAATGTATATATTTACAGCTTTTATCTCAGATCATCTTCTCCTGTGTGCAATGTTTCCAGTTTTGTATAACGTTCTTAAGAAGATGAGTGTAAGTTGCATTAAATGGAGTGCAGATCTCAAAGCTAAAAAAAGAGGAGACCTTCTTGATGGGTGTTCTTTCTTATTCAGAAATCATGTTCAAATGGTTGCAAATGCTAAGGAGTGGTCACACAAGCAGCTCAGGACACTCAGCATCTAATTCCAAAGGAAATTAAAATGAATATGTAAGAGCAGCAAGTACAAGGCTAAAAACTTGACAAAACTAAGAAGGAAAACTTAGTTTATGCACCCAATTTAAAATTGGCAGTATATATCCCAAAAAAACCTTCTAGGTATAGCATGGCAAATGAAAACATTCAGTTTTGCAAGTTAAGTAATTATTTTAAAATTTGGCTTTACTCCAGTTCAGAAAAAAACCTCCACAAAGATTCAAAATTCTCCATGACAGTGAATAATTCCTCAGCCTGGGCGTGGTATGTCAGGAGCCTCCAGCAGCTTGCTAGGTGGGCTACTAAGGAGCTTGTATAGCTTAACTGGCAGGCAAAGGTATTTTCCCCAAAGGAGGGTTTTCAGAATTAAGCTGTCTTTGAAAAGTAATTCAGGTTTGATAAATTGACAAATATCAACTAAATAAAACAGAATCATTTTGACTCCAAAGGAAACTGCTATCACTTTGGCACTTTAAATTTGGGTTGCAACTAGACTGGTTTCTACCCAGGTTCTTCTAGCAAGGCTAAACAATTTATTGATCAGTTTATGCACATTGTCGCTCTATGTGTGCTTTAGCCCATCTGCCCCCGGCTGTTATTTGTTTGTTTTTGTTTTTGTTTTTTTAAATAAAGTGGCAATATCACAACAGGACTATACAGAGGTGAACAGGGTTGGAGAGCAAGTTGGAGGGCTTCTCACTCTTTAAAGTTCCCTTTATGTTACATTAAGACAAACTATTAAAATACCAACTATGATCCTTCCAACTTTTATCCTGAAACATCTGGATATAGCACAAGTGCTAATGCAGCACATAAAGCCTTCTTTACTTGGAGGTATCCAGATATGCCTCTTACACCTGCAAATCATAGAATCATTAAGGTTAGAAAAGACCTCAAGGATCATCAAGTCCAACCGTCAACCCACACCACCTAACTCATTAAACCATGTCCCTAAACACCACATCTACATGTTTCTTGAACACCTCCAGGGATGGTGACTACACCACTTTCCTGGGCAGCCTGTTCCAATGCCTTATCACTCTTTCAGTGAAGAAATTTTTCCTAATATCTAGCCTAAACCTCCCTGAGGCCATTTCCTCTTGTCCATTCACTTGTTACTATAGAGAAGAGGCCAGCACCCACCTCACTACAACCTCCTTTTAGGTAGTTGTAGAGAGTGATAAGGTCTCCTCTCAGCCTCCTCTTCTCTAGACTAAACAACCCCAGTTCCCTCAGCCACTCCTCCTAAGACCAGTGCTCCAGAACCTTTACCAGCTTCGTTGCCCTTCTCTGG
>NW_010119865.1:0-1421 GCF_000699245.1 Pterocles gutturalis | reverse complement strand
GAACCGGCCGTGTGCGGGCGGAGGGGGCTCAGCGGAAAAGCGGGAAAAAACCCCCAGCATTGAAATGTGAGGGGTGTTCTGGTTTCCGTGGTTATCTTCGGTGTTCCTGGCGCTGCCCCCAAGGCCAGCCCCGGAGCTGGATCCCGGCCCCTGGGCACGGCCGGCCCAAGGGACAGGCTTTGCTGAGGAGCTCCGGATGGTTCTTGGCAGGCCTTGACGCCTCCAGGGTGGCTCTGCGGCATCTGCGTGCCCACCGAGCTTGGGTCACTGGGTCGCTCGTGTAGGTTAGGGTATGGTCAGGAATTGCACTGGGCAGTTGAAGGGCTGCCCACCCTCCGGGACTGGGTGCGGCCCCTGGTCTGGTAGGGACGGAGGAAAGCGGGGTGGCTTGAACCGCCTGCGTAGCTTGTGGCACTGCGGAGCTGCTGGGTCCCAGCTGGCACTCATTGGATGCTGCTAACGAGAGTGAACAGTGAAAACAAAGATTGGTTGGGTTAGTCATTGCTGAGCAGGGGAGGAAGGTCAGCTTTTACACCCTCCGTTCCCTGGAGCTCATTTTGAAAAGGTGTCCTAGGATAATGTGAGGAATACAGTAACTCTGCAGCATCTGGAACAGCATCCAAGGGTGTTTGTTGGCTCAGGAAGGGAGTGGGATTAATGTGGAGTTTCCTTCTCCAGGCAAATCCAGCAGGCTGTCCAAGAGTGCAGTGGATGAAGGAGGAAAGCTCCCAAAAGAAATCAGCAGGGAGGCTGGCCCCATTTGTGAGAGCAGCCCTGGTGGAGGAGACCTACAGGACCCTGCTTAGCAGAAGCAGAGCAGCGTGATGCTGAGCACTGCCAGCAGGTAGGAACACCTGGGCTGGTCCTTGGTCTCCTGCAGGAGGGGTAAGATGACTGTCACTATAGCCGCTGGATTCTGCTGCGTGTTCTGATTTAGTTCTTCCTGCAGTGATACCTGAACGATCTCCCCTCTTTGTGAGCCAAGTGAGGCTGTTAGCTCCACTTTGCTCCTCTGACAACGGGTAGAGAGAGTAAAGCGGCTTTCCCCGAGTCCGTGAGAGGTTCTGTGGCAGCAAAGCAAGGAGCTGGATTTGGATCTCCAGCACTCAGCCTTGGGTAGGAGCCTCCTGCCCAGGCTGCGGTTGTCTTGTGTAGAGCGGAAGGGTAACAGCAGCTCCCTTGTTTGTCCCTGGCTGGAGAGAAGCTGGTGTGGGCCTGGGGCCAGATTTTCTCCCCACGTGCTAGCTGCTGTCACTCTGGCTTGGCAGTCGGTTTGTGCAAACTCTCCGGGGAACTGAACTTCAAACAAAAGTGGAAAGCATTATAAAAGACTTTTTTATATACATATATGTATTAAAAATATGTATATATTTAATGCTATTTTACAACAACAGTATTTTAACAATACAAGCAAAATCGTT
>NW_010119864.1:0-1066 GCF_000699245.1 Pterocles gutturalis | reverse complement strand
CATCATTCTGGGTGAGTTGTGGGGTCGGTGAACAAAACCCCTCACCCCGACCGCTGGGCTGGATTGGGGGCTGTGGGGAGTGGTGAGCAGTGCTGGGGTTCTTTGCAGCTCTGTTGCTTCCACCAGGAGCAGCAGGTGGAGTTTTTTCCCCACCTCTTGCATCTCTGGTCCTCCCGCAGCCCCTGGGCTCCAAGGCAGTTTCATTTGCTCAGCCTCTCTCTCTGTCCCCCAGGGATGATCATCAGCGGCATCTCCCGCCTCTGCTCCTCCGCACTGGAACCCTTTGGGGAGCTGCAGCGGGAGGTGGAGATCCACCGCACCTACGTCTCCCAGTCCATCCACCTCTTCATCCTCTACTTCTTCAACATGGCCGTGCTGGCCACCTACCTCCCGCAGGAGATGCTCAAGCTCGTCCCCCTGCTCACGGGGCTTTTTGCCATCTCCCGGTAAGCGGCTCCTTCACCCCCACTGGGCTGCAGCAGCGCCTGGGGTGCAAATGGGGGTCTGTCAGTGCTGGAAAACACCGTGCCACAGAGCCTCACCTGGCCAGCAACAGCCAGGAAAGCTGGCCCAGGGGGAAGGGTTGTTCCATAGAGTCACAGAAGGGTTTGGGTTGGAAAGGACCTTAAAGATCATCCAGTTCCAATCCCCTGCCATGGGCAGGGACACCTCCCACTAGCCCAGGTTGCCCAAAGCCTCATCCAACCTATTTGGACCTTATTTGAGCCGCGTGGTTGGAATAGGTGACCTCTGAAGGTGCCTCCTAAATTATTCTATGAGTCAGCACTATAAAATGAAGCTTGCTGATTCAGAGAATTTACCTTAGGACTTGTTACATCTGGAGAATGAGTAAATAGTACTGGCAGTATTGCAAAGAGCTGCTTTAGTATTCAGTAGGCTTACAGGGATGTAGAACTTACAAGGTATTTCCAGATCTCATAATAACAAAATGGATGTTTTTGTCCTCGCACGGGAGCTGCTCCAGCCCTCTGATCATCTCCATGGCTCTCCTCTGGACTCTCTCCACCAGCTCCACATCTTTTTTACGTTGGGGGCCCCAGAGCTG
>NW_010119863.1:4654-13575 GCF_000699245.1 Pterocles gutturalis | reverse complement strand
TATATAGGAGTATTGTTGTGATGAATTGCATCAGAATAAGAAGATGGAATGGCTGGGTTTTGTTAATTTGTGTTTTAATTTAAGTTTAATTTCATGATGCTAGTCTCAACTTTAAGCAAGGCATTCTGTCATCTCTGTGCCCTTTGAACTTGTATGTTGGTATATAGTACTTAATTTTATAAATCACAAATAGAACAAAGTTAGGCACTTGTTCAGAAGGGTATCTCTAGTCATTCCTTAAGCACACTTAATTTACCAACTCCTGTAAGTCATATTGGGTGAATTCAAGTGCCTGTTGATACAGAATGTAAGTGCATAGAAAAGAAACTGTAAAAATTTTAAAGGACTAGGCTGTGTTGTATAGCTCCCTGCTATGTCTTCTTGGAAGTATATTAAAATATTAAAAATCACTCATAAGAAAGTTATGTTCCCTCCACCACTGAAATCAAAGTATTAGTTTAACTGATTCTAGACCAGATAGTTGTTCTCAATCACAAGAAAAACAAAAAGGAAAAAAGAAAGGAATAGAAGGGGATCCAGTTTAATCCATTCTTAGTGTTAAATACTTGTTATGATGAATGAACATTTTTAATAGAGTAATTTTAAATAACTGCAAGAGCATCTGAAATTTTGCTTAGATGAAAGTGTATACAGGAAAATAAAAAAAAAACCTCCCACCTTTTTGGCAAATTAAATTAGCATTGAAAAGAGAAATGTTACTGTAAGTTTAAAACTATTAGAAAGAAGAATGAAGTATTTTTTTAACTGTACAGTAATGAACTGATTTGTCTTTTTCAGAGTAAGTTCATATTCAGGAACTATGCTATGTGACTTCCCATAGTAAATCTAATAAATGTTTGGGGTTTTTTTTGTGCTTCTTCATTCATTGTGGAACAAAGAAGTTTCCCACGTTGATGGAAGACTCATTACAGCATTTATCTCAAGGTGAAGTGTGAGAAGAGGTCAAGGAATAGATAGACTAAATAAAATAAGCAGTCATAAATCTTTAGATCTGTGTATTCAGCGATGGGATCTAAAGAAACCCAGGAATGAAACAGCTGAAATGCTGCTGCTACCTCTTGTGTGGAGTCTCTCACCAAGAGTTGTGCTGATAGTACACGATAGGAGGGAGTCAACTGTGATGCCAACTTTGGCAGAGCTCCAGGAGAGACCAGAGGACTACAGACTTAGAAACCCAATGTCTGTTTTGGGCATAATAGTGCAAGTAGAATGTAAGATCTGTGTATATTTGAGTGAGAGTGAGGTATGGAAGAGTCAAGACAGCTTTTGGAGAGAAAAAACTTAAGAATTCTGTGAAGGTTTCAGCGATCTTGTGGATGAGAATGATCCGCTTGATAGGGGTTGCCTGGATTTTTGGAAGGCAAGATCCCTCACAATAGGGTCTTGAAGAAAGTAAGCAGTCATGGGACAGGACAAATGTGTTTCCATGATCAAATATTTTTAATTTGGCTAGTTCTCCCCATTGAGAAAAATTTTTAAAATATTTTTTTAAAAATCCCTCTTCTGTCCCTTTAATTTTCTTTTATGCTCAGATTATTTTTAAACTGCATTTGCTCCAAAAAGTAAACATCTAAGTGAAAGTCACTTATCAACCAAAAATATGTACAAGTCTGAGAAACAATAATTTGTTGTTGGAGTGTGTTCCACTAGTCTGCAGAGTGTTATTCACAGAAGTGCTTTAGTGTTGCACAGGACAGAATAGCATGGAGATCTGTCAGCTTTTACAGTGAGCTTTATGCTACCAAAAATAAATCTGTAAATAAATTTGATTTGTTATGTAAGATATTTTTAGATCTCTATTCAGGTATAAAATAAAGCCCGAGTATGCAAGTATACAGATGGTAGTGTATGTACAATTCTAGAGGATGAAAAGAATACCAAAGGAGTAATATTAATGGAATTTCTAAAATGCAGGTTGGCTGTTTTTTTTTCTTTATTTGCTGTAGCCAGATGTATTTGTTTATGAAATAACATGGATACTGAGGGTAGGGCCAATTTTTACTGTAAATTAACAGCAGGCATTTCCCTTGCTTCTTCATAAAAATGTTTCTGGCTAGTGTTTGGAACTTAAAACTGTTTACCGCTACATCTTGTAGTGTAGCTCGGGCCCCAGCTTTTGGTGTAGCCCCATGCTTTCTTGTTGACCATTTAAAAAAAAAAAGTAAAGCCATTAGATTTGGGTAATTTAAGGTACTTCAAATCTGGCCAGCTGGCACAGCCATTTTTCCTTTCAGTCTCCTGTATCACACTGAAAAAACATAATTTATTGCTGGTCTTCCTCCTGGGACATATTTTTTTCCTTTCTGTTCATTCTCTTCTTCTGCTCTAGAAGCAGAAATATGAAAATACCATGTTGCATACACTGTTGGATTTCTGTACTACTTGAATGGAAAAAGTACATCTGGGGAGTGATCCTTTCAATGTGCTGCTGTTAAATACTACAAACAAGCATCTGAAGAACACAAATGTGATCCCAAAGAGGAGGAAAGTTAGCTGAAACCAGCAAAGGAGGTTGTTATCAAAATGTCACCTTCCCCTTAGTGCCAAGAGAAAAACAAACTTTAAAGAAGTTGTGCTGGAAGACACCAAGTGACTGGTCTGGGTGGCTGTTACTGTCCTGAATCCATTTTGCCCTGCTGGAAGAGCTATAGGTTTGCCAAAGAAAGATGGACTGGTTGCACTGAAACAGCTGCCAGTATTTCAGCACAGTCTCAGACCAAAGTGCCAGGCTTCTTCAGAGACTACACAAGGAAAAGGATACAGGAGAATAGCAGAGGAACTCATATCACACCAGACAGATAAGTTGCAGACTTTTATCTGTCAAGCATTAAATAAGAATTGCCTCATTTATGTGCAGTGTCATTCTTTGAACAGCAGTTGTTATGAGGTAAGGGATGAGCTTTTGCAATGAAGGTTTCTCCAGACTTACCCAAATATGAAACAACCTTTTGCCCCCAAATAATTTATAGAATTTACTCATTGCGTAGGCTGCAATCCATACAGCAGTAGGTGTAGCTACAAAGGCTTAACCTTGCTGGATCACGGAGAGAGTTTATTCAAACATTAAACCACACTTGGTATGACAGAGCATGACTCATCAGTGGAATAGCTGCCAGTCTCAAAAAAAAAAAAAAGGTTTTATTTATAGCACAGTTAACTTATTTAAAATCAGTTAACTCTTCAACCAAGGAAGTCTCAGAATTGCTGATGAAACAGAGGAAATATCAAGACTTGAAAATAAATCTCTCATTGAGTCCTTGCAGGGCAGTTTCCTCCAGCCTTCCTCTAGAAAGCCCATCTAGTTCAACAGCTTCCAGTGGCTTCCAGCATTGAAACAACCTCAACAAGTCCCTTCTGGGTCTCTAGGAATTCTTCCTGTCACCTAAACACTTGGTTGACAGTCCATTCTGCAGAAGTCGGTTGCACTGCAGCAGTGTAATATCCCACTTCTTTGTGCTCTCTCCCTGCTTGCTCCATCTTTATCTTTTGAAAGGTTCCTTCTGCTGCACCTCTCAGTGGCTTTCATTTAGATGGACCCAACATGACTCAGAATGCAGCATTTGAAGAAAAACATTTGGTTTTCCTTTCTTCCCTTCCAGTCACACTCCCTGGGGAAAAAAAAAAAAAATAAAATACTGAGATTGTAAACTGAAACAAGGAAGTTCTGCAATGACCCAAACTGAATATATAGGGCACTTTTCTGTAGGAAGGCCCTGATTCATCAGAGGCACAACAGTGTATTTAGCACACGTTTTGTGGATTCTTGGCAGGACTTAGTATTTGCATGTGGCTAAGCTGTGCTGGATGTGGCAATGCAAGTGCTGCTGTATACAGCTATGAGGCTGTCGTGGGGAGGACAACCATTTTAAAAGTATGCCTTGGAGGCTTCATCAAATCAGGATTGAAAAGGAAATTGGCTCCCTCTGGTTTATTAATAATAATAGTGTGCTAATAAAAATACCAAAGTATATTTTATAGCATTTCTTACTACAAGTGGCTGAAAACATACAGAAGTCTTAAATTTTGCCATTTTCTTCAAAATTAAATGATGGGAGCAGTAATGCTAATGTGAAAAAGAAGTATGTATTCTGTAGCTTTCGCTAATTTCATGCAGAAAGAGTTTTTAAGCAGTAAAAAAATTTCACCAGGAGAACTAGAAAAGGAGCCAAATATAAAAATAAATATCCTGTTACACTAAACATGTAGATTTTAACTTCTGCCTCCCTTTCCAGGAATTATTTTTCCTGTATGCTAAATAGTTAGCATTATGTGCCTGTATTGCTGAGGTTTCAGTGATAAATAATAAACTATGATCTTATGAATTACACAGTAAAATTCTGTCTGTTATTATATATGCTTAGAAAAGGCTGTGTCTTCAAAATTACCTTCTGGTTTCCTTTAATTTTGTCTCTTTGAACAGCAACACAATCCTGATTGTCAATATGTTTTTCTGATAGATAGATAGATAGATAGATGTGTTAATCCATGTTTAAAATGTGGAGTTTCAAAATTCATCAAATTAAATAAAGGCATGGAGTATATTGATGATATGTGCTGGAAATGATCAAGATGGATTTTAGGTAAAGAAGCCAAGTTTCTCAAAAGCTTGGAAGTTATTTGTGCAGTAATCATAGAATAGATTTAATGCATCCATGCCATATTTGCCATTAGAAATAACGTTGCCAAAATCAAACAGCTGCGGCTTGGTTATTTGTTTTTACAGTATATTTAATCCATATTCACATGTACAAATGTGCTGGCATCAGTGTGTAAACTGGGATACCAAAACAACAGAAATAAAACATGGAATTGTTAAGAATTAAACCCATTTAAAACCCCTCAACATACAAGGCTTTTAGATAGCCACGAGTCTGGACATAATCCCACAAGAGGACAAACAGGGACCCAACTTGCCCCGTGTTGAAGGACATTTGCCAAACATCTCCACTGGATTGTGCCTCCCATGAGACAGAGAGAGAGGGAGCGTAGTAGCCCTTGTGCAGGAGACTAGAGATTTGGGAATTCGTCCAGAGCATTTCATAGACAGGAAATCTAGGGCATACTTCAATGATTGCTAAATAGTTCCATTTTGGAGTGGATTAGCTTCACCTGAAAAGTCTGCTAGGGTTCTACTTCCAAAATAACCTCATATTCACTGATCAGCATTTTTCCTTGGGGATAGGAAGAGAGAGGAGGTCTCTTTTGGCAGAGGATTGTGTTGAATATGAGCCACTCATGGAGTGCATCATCTGATCCCTGGATCTCCTGTTAAAACGTGAACATTTATGGAGCTGACATCCTGATTTTGCAGTGCTGGTAGCTGTGGCTCTGTACTGAGCCTGTGTTAGCAGCTGCAGGTTGCAGGGGACTGCAGTGGTGAGCTGTGAGGAGGAGGTGATGAATCGCTAGGTGCCAGTCAAAGCACTCCATCCTACCGTGGGGCACATGAAAACAGACACGGAAAGAAACACTTTGTGTAGAAAAACTTATCCACTGAGCACCAAAACATTATCTAATCAGAGGCCCCCGGCCCCCTGCCCAAATAGGGTTCAGAAATAAACAGGCAGCTGCTGGAGGCTGGAAACAAGCTGCTGGGTGTGGGGGACTCTGCATCAAAAGAGGGTACCTACACCCCTGAAGGGCTGTGGCCCATGGACAACCCATGCTAGAGCAGGGACACAGCTGAGGGCACCACAACCCATCAGTGTCCCCGGCTGGAGCAGGGGCACTGAGGAGAAGGGCAGGAGAAACCATTAAGCATAGAGCAGCAGAAGCGGTTAAACACACAGAGAAACCGTCTCACCACCTCAGTTTCCTACGCTGCCTGTCTCCTTGTCACAGGAATTTTGATGGCCTGAGTATAATCCACAGCAAAAATAAGGAAAATTGGGATTGGGAAGTGTGGAGGATAGATTGTGTAAATGTTTGTCTCAGAGTTTATTTTTCTCCTTTTCAAAACTGCAATCAGCAATGAGAGGCTTATTTTTGTTTGCAGTAAATTAATTCAATTAACATTCCCTGACTCTAGACTGTTTTGCCCACAACAGAGTCTCAGCAAATAAAGGTGCCTCCTTGGCAGCCTGGAGCTAAGCACCTGGTGGCTCTGAGTACAGAATCATACACAACACCCTTTTCTTCCTGCTGACCTGGCCTTTTCAGCATTTTTAGGATTCTGATTTTCTCTGTGCATTGTACACACAGTCTTTGTGCCTGTCCTCTTGAAATCTGCGTTCACTAGGTAACAAGGCACTTGAAAGCCTGGTATTTACCACTGGAGTCTTTCTGTGGATTAAGCTTGAGTTTCAGTCTGCATCCTTATATGCCTAAATACCTCTGGAACCTACCATAGAAAATACTTCAGAAATTGTACACACAGTAACATGGAAAATGTTGTTTAGGAGTTTTAGAAAGTAAAACCAAGATAATTCTGAAAGCGTTAACCATTTATGCTAAATTTCGTTTTATGAAGTTAGACCTAGTAATAAGTTTCTGTGAATGGTTTATCACGTATCTGCCATACAGTAAGCTATTGAGTTTTTTACTGTTCAGATTCCTCAAAATAAAGAAAATTGTTTTTCAAAACTCTGTTTTTCTTCTTTATTTTCCAGTGGGAGCAAAGTTTTTAATTTAAAACTTGCTATATTGAGTAGCTAGTGAATATAATCATTAAAGAGCAATGGGGAGATATCTACAAGATACATATCCTGTGAATAAGCAGAAGAGAAACTTGCATTCCCCAGGCAGAGATATAATACAAATCATTCTTTTTCCCTTTTATTTAAATCATTGTAAGGAAAAAAAAGGTCTGCTTAATGAATGCAGTAACAGTGTATACCCTCCAGACATCTGCCTGTTCTTTGCTTTCTACCTAGGGTGAGTCAGCTTCCTCTGTCTTCAAGGCTAGGAACTGAGCTGCTGAATGAATGGTGACTCTTACTGCTGCTCAGAAAAAAGGTGTTAACATACACAGCTTCCGTCATTAAAATTTGTCATCATTGAACTAGGACATATCCTTACTGTAGGTTCACTTTTCATTTACATATGTATGAAATAAATTTATTGAATTAATTTAAGCTTGAAAAAACTTTGCTCTCCATTTAAACAGGCTGTTGTATGGGCCAAAGCTATGGTTACCTACCTTTACTTTTGACTAATCTAATGCAGAGATTGGGAGTTTTAATTCATTTTTCTTGCTGTCTTGCCCTGCTGTTGACCATCCTGTCTTGCCCTCTTTGAAGCATTTATGAGCTCCCAACAGGCATAGCTGGGTAACTGATCCTTGGTTTTGGTCGTTCTTCTATGTGGTGACTAACATTTGATCGCACAAATGTGTGGTATCTGTATGCTGTCTGATAAAGTATTGGAAAATTACCAGTGAAATACAGAAAGAAATCCATTCTTGCATGCTTAGTTGGTATTCTGTAAACAGATGTCTCAAACATCACAGGAGGCAAAGTCTGAGGTAAAAACAACCAGCTTCAAACTAACTAGAAGAGCATGGGAGGAGCTATGCTGTCAATGTGCTTCAGACAAGATCATCTAATTTAAGTGCAATGCTGTGCCTTAGAAATGCTTTTGTTTTTTCTTTGGATTTGATGCTTTCAACCACAAGGTTTGACTCTAAACTGGGCAGCCAAACAGGAAACTGAGTCTGGGGAAAGGGCTACATAGGTACTTTTCAAGCAGTACTCTCAAATAACTTCACTGACATGTCCCATGGTTTGGAAGAAGGAAAAGACGTGAAGAGAGAGCTGCATACATACCTAAAAATCTTCTCATCAAAATGTGAAATGAGATGTACTGGAGTTAAAGGGTTTATTGTCTGAAAGAATTGTATTAAGCAAATGCTAGGCTGATATAGTAATAGCCATGTTAATGTCATCAAACAGATTCTTAGCAAAATTCTGCTTTTATCTATTCAGCAGTGGTCTGGAGATATGTAAAAATTAAAGCAAGAGTTAACAGGATCAGTGGTCTGGAGATACGTAAAAATTAAAGCAAGAGTTAACAGGATCAGACTAAAGCAAACCTTGAAATTGTATCAATTAATTAAGCAGCTCTCCCTGTGCATGTCATTATGTTCTGTTTTTACTCTGTTGTTTTGCTCTTTGATGACTCGTCTCTTGAACAGCCGCAATATAGGCATGTATTCTGAAGGTGTAGCGAACTCGCTTGCAAAATTAGTCATAGACAGCCTGCATATGCAAACTGTAATCTGGGAGGGCAGCCCCTCTCCCCTGGGCACAGGCTCTCAGGCAGTGCTCTGCCCCTCTGCTGGGAACTGCTTTTCAGCAGCTACTCTGCTTGGTCTCAGCTACAGTGAAACTGCCACCATGCCTGTGCCTGGCCATGGGTCTTCTGCAAAACACCTTAATGAGGGAGTTCATGTCCTCTGGCCTGTGAAGCAGTGAGGATTGAGAGGATGGTGCTCTCATTCTGCTTGTGTGTTTTGTTTTTCTAGTTTTGATCCTGGCATCACCAGCCTTGAAATTTCACCTAGGGGATCATGAAGATAAGAAATCCTACAGTGCTGTGCTTGAGGATTTGAAAAAACTCATTTTCCACAGAAGAAAAAGAAAAAAAAAGAAAAAGAAAACCATAGATGAATGTTGCAACAGAGAGCCCTTTAGGAAGCTGTTAATGAACAGGCGAGAGTTCATATTTCTGTCATCAGAAGAGACGTCAGCTGTGGCTTAAAGCCTGTACTAGCCACAAGTGAAAGCAAAAAACGCTAGTTAGATAGGTAAAGAAAGTGTTCAATATGACAAAAGTTGTGATATGTAGGGGACTTCTAGATGTCAGCGAAAATCCTTGCCTGTTTTTGTCAAGGCCAATGGCTGCATTTTGGAAGTATTCCAGGAAAAAAGCTATCCCAACAAGAGAAGAGGCTGCCCCTAGAC
>NW_010119863.1:0-4623 GCF_000699245.1 Pterocles gutturalis | reverse complement strand
AAAGAGTGTATACAATCAGTATGAAATAAAAGATGTTGCTGTGATGTTTTTGTATTTGGAAAGAAATAGAGGGATGTACTCAACAACTTTGTAGGAAATCAAGTAGTATAAAAATGTTTTCCAGTAAGATGTTTGATGCAATAGTGCTGGACATCCTGATTAAAATACTGACACTGTTCCCCATCAAAAGAGCACAGTCTAATGGATTTTGAATGCAGTGACTGGAAATTGTCAGTGGATATGGTCAATGAATTGGCATGTGTATTGTGTTCTGCAAGAAACCGTTTTCATCTTTTATGCTATTATGTATTTTTTAGTAATGGTCTAGGAGGTATCTGAAGGCGATCAGAGACAATAATTTTTGCAGAAAAAGCAAATGTTAGTCTGATAGTAAATAGAATGATACAGAATGCTTTATAAACTATATTCATCAAGACAAGGTGCACTTTTATAATAACTGTCTGGAAAGCCATAATTCTAAAAGGGCCATAGCTAGAAAATTGGAAGGCTGGAACTTTGAAAAATATTTTTGAGGACTAGCAGACAGGGAACTCCAGATACGTTACAGCAGGAAGTTGAGCAATGTGTGTCAGGGACATATTGAGGGGAATAGGGCAAGACAGTATGTGTGTCTTTGTGAACTGGAGCACAGTGTCAAGATTTGTGTGAAATGAACTTTCAAAAAATGTTTGAAGGTTGTTGAGGATTTAGAGAAGAGGGTGTAGAAAATACTTAGCAGCAGGATATTTATGGAGCTAAGTTTTTTTACCCGATAAAAAAGAAAATTATCTGATCAGTGTTTAAATTTACAGGCAAAAGCATGGACATTAATCTTAAGCCAAGAAAGATATAATAGGACCAAGACTTCCAAGTAAGAAATACATTGTTAATAGTTTTTAACAGTTCAGTTGATTAGCCACTAGAACAAACAGCTAGGGAGTTGATGAATTCTCCATCTTCTGATGTCTCTGTAATCAAGATTGAATACCTTTCTTGGTGTGTATGAGCAAAATGCAATTTATTGGTCTCAATACAAATAATCAACTCGGTGGAGGTTACTAGCATAGGCTAAATTCAAGGGGATAATAGTGCCCAATTGTTAAAAATCATCTCCCAGTCAGGAGTCCCAGTTAGCTTTAAGAAAAAACAATTAAGAGCTCTTTATCCTAATAGGTATATTAAAGAGAATGTGCATGAGATCTGGGTAAACAGTACCAAAATTTGCCAAACAAGTACCCTGTTGATCACCAGCTCTGTCAGCCATGTAGCTAATTTGTCATTGTGTGATCAGGAATAGCAAGATTTCTTTCTTGTAGGTTCTTCCCTGACACATTTCTAGGGCAGCTGAAAATTTTATTTTATCCATGTTTATTTGTAAACTTCGTTGTGAAGCTGGATGCATGTACAGGCTAATTGCTTATAGAGCTCTAAATAGTTGATTAGATATATGCCACAGCTATCTGAAAACAAAGCCAGTCACAGAAAAGCAAAATTCAATATTCAGTGCCCTAAATGACATTATAAGGGACAAAAATATCCCTATATGGGATTATAGGGATAAATATGTCTCTATATCACTTCATTGATCTACATAGATTTAGTTTTTCTGCGGGCTTCTTCAACATCAGAAACTCAGCAATAAAGATTGTAATCTCTTCCAGTAGGACGAAAATTTGGACCTGCAGTTCCCTCCATAGATGGGCGGGGGAGGAAAAGGGGCGAGGGAAGGAGGAGAGAAGGAGAGACTTGTCTGCTACAGGAATTCAGTACTGGATTTTGTGAATTCCTTCAAAGGACAGGTTTTTTCCCCTGATAGTAAGGCACTAAGATAATTTTAATGTAGTGAGCCCTATCAGAATACCTTTGCTTCTCCATGATGACATTCTGTTGTCTGTATTATTCAGATCATCAGACTAGGTGGAGAAATATTTGGCCTTTATAAGTTCTTAGAATTATTTATGCTTCAATAAAGAAAAAAGTTGATAGTCATAAAGTCTTGTACAAATGAGTGAATCAGAATTAGTAGTTTACATAACAAAACAGGAATAATCAAATAAATAAAACATTATTGCCTCAGACCAAGAAGAGTTTTATTTGTGAAATACACACTTAAGAAAGTGTGCTGTACCGAGGTTTTTGAGGGAATTTTGCTTGCTTACTGCATAACAACAGCATGACCTCCATTATGCAAGATACTGCAAATGCAATTGCTACCTTGAAAAAACTGATGCAGTGCTGTGATGTTTAACCACTAACTTACTCTAGCTAAGCAAACATCTACAGTTTATCAAGCTTTAGGGAAGTGATGAGTGGGAATGACTGCTAAAGTAATCTGTATAATTCAAGAAGAATTCTGAGAAGGAAATAAACTTGGATGTGAGAGTTTGAGAGAGCAGGCATTCAAGTAATGAATTTGACAGATATCACTGAAAATCCTCAGCTAAAGAATTCAGTGAGGATGACTACTTGCTAGCCATCTGCTGGGATCCAGATGGACATGTTCTGAGGAGAAAGGAGTACTTAACCCTAAACTGTTGAAAAACACTTATAATGTTGTATACAGTAGGGATTGAGTGCTCTGTCTTTTAGCCCTAGGACACAAAAATCTCAGCTATAAGTGATTTGAGTGGTGAGGGGAAAGCATAGCCCCAGAGAACAGTCAGGACGGTCAGGAAGTAGTCTTGTGTGCATGAATCACATGTACTGGCTGTAACGTCATGTTGGTAATATTTCAGGAAAAGACATTTGTTTGTGAGGTGATTTTCATTATTGCCATAGCACAGCAGTTTCTCTTTCACCAGAAACGGGTACTGTTATTTTCAGTCTGAAGACTGAAATGCTTCATCACGACCTGCTTTCAGGGTGGCTGAAGCATTTAGGTGTAGCTGGACATGGCAGTATATTTGGCAGCGTGCTTCACCAATTGCAGGTCTCCAAAGCCACTGCTGGTTGTAACCTTCTCTTTTGTACTGGTGGAAATGGAGGAAGGAAAATGTTCTTCTGGAGGGAAGTTCCAGTGTAGTGAACAGATTCACCAGCAAGTTTAAGCAGAATGGGATAGTGGTCTGTCCTAAAGAGAAAAGGGAGGGGGAATATCCCACCTCTCCTGCTGTCCCCTACAAAATCAGGGCATTCTGTTTTCCCTTTCCTCTTACGATTCTTTAGCTGTAGTTGACTTTGCACTGCTTCCTATGAAAACTTTTCCTATTGCTTTTTCTATTGCTTTCTTGAAAACTTTCGTTGCTTTTCTCTTTGACCTTTTGCCAGCCTCTCTGGGTTTCAAAGACATAAGCAGGAACCTGGACGTTGACTGTCTGCCACACTGCGTGTCTGGAATCGTAGCAGAGTCACAGGAAGATAGTGACCCAGCTGGCATTTACTAGCCATGGTACAGCAGGAGCACAGTGATGTAAAATTGGAGCTAAGAGCACTCACCTCTTTTTAACTATTTAAGAGTTATTAACAAAAGCTGACCTGTCATGTACATCACAAAACAGCAACTTTCTGTTAGATAAACAGCAACTTGCAAGACTAAGCTTTCATTATGGAAAAAAATCCATTGGTTTTGTAAGCATTCTTTGTAAGTTAGCAAAACACCTCCACCAAGGACCCATGGACTGCATCAGGAATTAAAATAGGTTGGCCTCTTGGATGCGTACTTGCTAAAATGCCTAAACATCCTAAATTAATCTTGCATTTAAGAAATAAAGCCACATTAACATTTTGATGAAAAGTCATTTGTCTATATTCTTCTCAGTCACAATGTGTCAATTCTGAGAAAACAGTGCATCTTTTATTTTGTTCTTGCCTCCATTGGTCAGGCTAGAGACAGTAATGTTTTACCTTGAACATCTACTTCATTATTTGTCTTACTGTTTATGTGATATGCCTTGGTATGCTAAAGAAAGAGCAGTCTATACATATGTGAATCAAAATTATTTTTAGATGTCACCAAAGTGAAAAAAAAAATAAAATAAGAAAGAAAATTGTTCGTTCAATATTACTTAGCAACAAAGCAAGATTCTGTCTTGATTCATTGAAATAGGTTTTTTTACAAAGTGTGTGCAGGATCAGTTTCATAGGGCCTTAGGTAAGTTAATGCTCTGCTTACAGGTACACAAATGCTGTGGGGAACGGAAAGTGTTCATTATACGTTACAGAGATACATAGCTGCAAATGTCAGAGAGGCTGTATCCCTATTATTGTCATGGTGTAGTCAAGGTCACCTGAATAGGAGTAATTATCCCATGCAGAGCATTGGATTAATGGTTACACTTCTGGTACCTTCATGAATGTAAAACTGCAAACTCTGTAAAAATACACGTTGTGAACCAAAGATAACACATTACTGTGAGTAACATCTGTAGAATATGCACATTTTGAGGTTGTCGTCTTCTCTGGCACAGCTGTTTCTCTCTCTGATTCCATCATGGGCTTTAACAACTGCCTTCCCCTTCCTTATGGGTTCAGGGTTCTGGTTTTTGTGCTTAGTCAGAATCAGCCTCTCCCCTCTGCCTATGAGAAAATGGGAAATTCCTGTCCGTATTTCCTGCATCCTGCATCATCAGGTATTGAATAGATTACTGTATATAACCAATATAATATTAAATTATTAAATTAACT
>NW_010119862.1:8302-56178 GCF_000699245.1 Pterocles gutturalis | reverse complement strand
TTTTTTAAAGTATACTACAAATGGGAGTAAAATATTTCATTGAATTACCTAGAAAGTAACATTGAAAGATTAAAAAGCATTTATGGAAAGCATTTTGTTTCTGTATGGGTAAATGTTGGACAATGGTTCTTTAAATATCAGTAGTGATGCTGTAGCTCTGCTCTGTGCATCTTCCGCAAGGCATGAAGTAAATTATTTAGCTTTTGATTTACAGAACTTCTGTAAATATTACATCTTTTCCAGAACTTTCTGGAAAACTATGGAGTTGGAAAGGCATCCAGTATTGCCTCAGCTAGAGCCTGATATTTTTATATACATGTATGTGTGTCATACACTTAGGATTATTATTTATATAATAGTTTGAATCTAATGAATGCTGAAAGGTTTCTTGAGTAATGACTTTGTTTTCAAGCAGGTCTTGGTTTCAGTATTGCTGGTGGTGTAGGAAATCAGCATATACCTGGAGACAACAGCATCTATGTAACCAAAATCATTGAAGGCGGGGCAGCACATAAAGATGGCAAACTTCAGATTGGAGACAAACTTTTAGCTGTAAGTAAAAGCTGCATAATTTTTTTATGGTCATTCACTTTTAGTCCCAGTAAGGGCCCAAGTTAAGTTGCTTGCTGGTAGAGTGTTATTTCATAGAAATTAGTGAAAAAAAAAATAAATTGATATTGCCAGGAAATCAATGATAAAAATTAAATCTGCAGCACCATCTCATCAGGAAATCTGAAATCTGTTCCTCAGTCCAATGTTTCATGCAAACCTTGTATTAATCAGCATGTTTATTTCGGATGCCTGTTATTATTTTTCTGGGATCTGAGTGATGGAATTGTAAACCAGCATACAATGGGATTGTTTCCTCAAAAGAGAAGAATGGAAAGGAACTCCATGTACTGGTGGCTGGCCAGACTGTAGTGAAACTACCGCTTATATTGGATTTCAGTATTTGTAATGCTTTTGCGTGGCTTTTTTTACGCTTAAAGTACTTCAAAGTTGAATTTTCTATGCATAAAGTAAAAATAATTTTCGAAATTCTTAAATTCCATCAGCAAATCTAGTTGTCCAGCTAGAAAAATGAGATCCAGAGCCAGGAATTTCTGAATTGTAAATTCTCATAAGGTGTAATTGCCCCACCCTCCTGCTTCTACCAGGCAAGTAGCTGCTTCTGTAAGAGCTCTGAGTACATCAGAGTACATGATAGCAGAATGCGTACTCTGTTTCTCTTCAAACAGTAAGAAACTGACTCTAAATGTTTAGTCCAGAGTTTCCCATCTGTTAATAGGCTTTTTGGGTAAGTTTGTCACTTACAAATACAGAGCTGGGAAAACTGAAGCTACTTAAAAATTAAGAATCCTGGGATTATCCCTTTATATAAAATCGTAGAATCATAGAATGGTTTGTGTTGGACGGAACCTTAAAGACAATCTGGTTCCAACTCCCCTGCCCTGGGCAGGGATACCTTGCACTCGATCTGGTTGCTTGAAGTCTCATTCAGCCTGGCCTTGAATCTAAAGAAACTGCTTCTTCTAAGAATCTTATCTAAAGAATCCTGCTTTTTTAAGTATTAGGAATGAGATCTTGGTTTTACAGTGGATAGTTCTGTGAAATCAACTCAAGACATGGGCAAATCCTTACATGAGAATTGGGAGGAAAAAAGAGAGAAAGAATATATTATGTTTACTAGTAGTTGCACAATAAATATACATAGGAATAAATATACAAATATAGGAATTTAAATCTGTTTTGTTTTTTTTTTTAAATCAATAAGAGGCTTTTAGAAAATACCTATGGAAAGAATATACTTAAGCAGTAGAGTTTTTCCTCCAGAAATAACAATTGACAAGACCTGATTGTTTTTACACAGTATATAAAGTTAAGTAATCAAACAGAGGAAAGTGGTTTTGGTCCTTCAGGCTCAGTGCAATACAATCCTTATTTCCAGTGTTGCCTGGAATTATCTGCAGAAGTTACTTCCCTCTTCAAAATATGGAGGAGAGGGTCAGCAACTCAATTTACTAACTCTTTATATGAGATACTAATTGTTAAAGGATTTTAATTTTTTTATTAAACTGAAGTGCTAGTATTTTGCCTTAATAGCAATAGTTTAAAAAAAGTCTGTTGCCTGTAAAGTTAAACCAGTTGTTCTTACTTGGCATGGTCTTCTCCAGTTTTGACCACTACTTTTTACCTCTTGGAAGAATTTGTTGTCCCATTATAATATCTAGAACTTATGTAATGACAAGATCCTGTGGGAATTTTTCTTTCTAGAAGAAACCTTCTGCTTAATGCTTGCTATAACATACTGTGTGAGAGCTGGGATTATGCATGCCTATGGCATTTTGAGTTCCAAAGTCGTGCCTTCCTTACAGTGTTACAGTCAATATAATTTATTATAATATTTTGAGGAAAGACTTGTCTTTCTTATACTTCACAGCACTATAAAGCATCTCTTATATAACTTTTATGTAACCATTTATGTCCGTAGCTCATGAATCCTAATAAAGACTCTCAATACTGGAGTGCTCCAGCAGCTTTCAGTGAGTGTCCTATGAAAATGTGGATTTTTCTGTGTTGAGAATTGGTTAATATTTTTCTCTGTAGGTGAACAGTGTTTGCTTAGAAGAAGTTACTCATGAAGAAGCAGTGACTGCCTTAAAAAACACATCTGACTTTGTTTATCTGAAAGTTGCAAAACCCACCAGCATGTTCATGAATGACAGTTATGCCCCTCCTGACATCACAAACTGTAAGTTCACCTTATCTTTGTGATTTAATTATTTTTTCTTTCAAGTCTTTAACATACCCCATTTTTAGTATTTTAACAGTTTCAAACTTTTTAAAATATACAGTGTGAAAATCTGATATAAGAGAGATGATTAATCAGGAAAATTGTATGCTGAACAGAATAACATCCTGTAGCTTCTGTACTGAAGAGACAGCAGCGAGGGTCTTAGTGTGTTTTCTGACTGATGTGGCCTAGTCCTAGTGACTCAGTGTTTCTGATCACTTGCAAAAATTTGAATATAAGATACTGTTTCTTCAAGAGGGATGTTACAATTTAGTGTTTGGAGAAGGCGATGAGAATGATATAACTGTATATTTCTGAGACTGAATAGGTGGACTTTCTGGATGACCAGTTTTACTCGTCACCTAAAATGGTTCTGGGGGAGAGTTATTTTAGGGTTTTTTCTTTCTGCTGTTAGGTATGAGTAATTGATATGTAGCACTGATATGTTCAGATACTACTTCATATGAAAAACAGCTTTGACTGAAAAGCCACTGATGTAATCTAAAACAGTATGTAAAGAACAACAAACAACAGTACAGCACAACAAAGGGCTGAAGTACCTTATAAGTCCGTTATTGATTGGCAATAGCTACAGTATCTGGAAATCTATTTGTAAGCTTGTTGAATTACAATTTGGAGCTAATTAGGTTTTATGTCTTCACAGTCTTATTAAAAGGATGCTCTTGAGGGCTCCATTCTTTGACATAAAAATAATTTTCAGCCTTCACGTATTCATCCCTAGTTTTATACTCATATATATGGTTGAGAGTGGACATTTTCCCTTATGGTATCTAGTTTGTCCAATAATTCAGCCTTTCTCATTGTTTCCTTGGAAGATGGGCTTCTTTTTCTCTCTCCATCATAACTGACCTCTTCACGTGTTTCACCTCAAATTCAGATTTTCTGGAGCAGAGGTAACCTGGTTTGTACGTAGTGTTCCTGGTAGTGTTGCAGTAGTGCAATTACACTGCCGTGGATGGTGATGTGGCAAACGTAGAAGTATCTTATCTATTACTACTATGTCTTGACTCAGTCATTGGAATATTTACTGTATGAATCTTTTGTGGGAGCAAAGGCAAAGCCTCAAGAAAGTTTGGGGAGAGGAAGGTAGAGAAGGAGCTGGTTGCTGATGATTTGCCCAATTCTAATACCTCAATGATACCCTGATATTGGGAAAAGTTGTACTTATTAACGCTTGCTCAGTGCCCCTGATTATTAAAAAAACAGCTTGGAATAAGGCTTAAATGGAAATGAGCAAAGCATTATAGCAGCTCAGAGAGCCTCTTTTGGGAGGAAAACTGAACTGAAACTGTTCAGTTTGTGTGGGTGGAGGAAGGAACCTGTAGTAGGATTTGACAAACCTACTCCTTTACTAGACCACCGTAAAGGAATGGTTGAATATAAAAGTAGATTCTCATTTTAAATTTGTATGTGCTTTGATACTGTTTGTTAAATGATACTTTGATCTTAAGAAGACTGTCTGTAGGCTCAAAAAGTTAAGAACAGAGATACCAAACTCAGCGTGGCTGATTCTTGGTACCGTAGTTCAGTAGGTAGCTGAGATCAGACTGATGAGAGTCTTATTTGAAGCAGCAGTTGTATTTCCTCTTTGACTACAAATTGGTGTTCTTCTTTGTGTGATTATTTTGGTTTTAAATTCACATTATCTGTGTCAATATGTACTTTTAAAGGAATATTTGCTCTAGCAGTATTCATAGGAGCATGCTGCAGGCCCTCTTCTCATGCGGCGAATTAATTTCTCTCAAGCGGTGGATAAGCTGGAGACTCCATTAATTGAAGTTAATTGCATCATAACATAGAGCCATATATCCTGTCCTTTGTGAAGTGGCGCTTCTGTCCACTGAGAAGTGAAAAGCCAATCTCCTGATCTGTCATGCCCCTCAAGCTCCAACAGTGGCTTTTGGGTCTGCTGAAGCATTTTGAAAAAATCACACAAGATTTTTCAGATTCCAGGTGTCTATCTGTCTTCTGTCCTTCAGGGACCTTTGACAAGGTTTGTGGGCTGAAGTGCTGTCTGTACTTCGGAGTACATTTTCTGGGCTTTGTTTCATTTAGCTGCAGTTTAAACCTTCAGTTCTCTGTCTGAAGTTGCTCTGTGTTTTTAATGTTGTTTCTGGTAGACTTTCATCAGCTTTTAAGCAAAGAACATTCTTCTGCAAAGTGCTGGGTCCTTTGATAAAACTTCAGTCTGTTTCTTTTCCTTGCAACAGGAAACTCTTTCCTACCCAAGGCTTCGTATGATTCTCTCTTTGTTGATCAAAGTGCAGCTGTTACTGCAGCTGGCATGGGGACTCTGGGTCTACTGCCTGAATTTTGCACACAAAATAGATCCAAAGGCTGTTTTGAGACATATATTTGCAGTTCTCCTTTGTATTTGTGTCCAGCAGAATCTTTTTACCCAGGTTCTTAGGATTTCAGGCCCATCATAAAAGAGATGGAAGATTTACTATTCCTTTCACTACTGAATCTCTTAAATCTGCACAGAGGCTGCCTATGGATGTGTCCATTACAAATGATTTTAATATAGAAACCTTGTCTGCTACCTGACTATACGTGTAGATGACTCACTGCCTAGAACTCCCTTTGGGGATCTTTTTTTTTGTTTGTGTGGGGTTTTTTAAAACATTTTATCAGGAGCGCGGTGCACAGTAGTTACTTGCTTGGTATCTGTACTGTCTGTAGAACATGCAGTAGATTGCTCACTATGCTACCTTTTGTGAACATGGTGGTTCATTCAAAAGTCCACAAAACACCAAATTCAGAATTTGGTTGTCTTTAAGACTTTCTTTCTGGAACTGCTCCTGTTTAGTTATAGGGCTTCCTCCCTTTCCCTGGTGATGAGGATTTAAAATGCAGAGCTAAGGATACTGAAGAACTGTTTGAAAACTGGGTTCACAAATTTCAGTATCTAGGTTTTCTGCAAAATCTGTTTTATTTTAGAACTCCTATAGTAAGAGTACGAGCCACACAATAGTACGGTCTTGTCAGGTGGTCTGATGGCACAGAAGAATGAGACAAAGTAAGTTATCATCTGTATAGATAATTAAATAATTTTATGTTTGATATTTCTTTGGGGTTAGTGTCTTTGAATTGAGGGACATTTGATCAATAAGTTCCTGAAATTCTGATTTATGACGGTGTTTATGGAGAAGTGTACAGATCCTGCCAACATTGTGTACCTGAGGCTGAAAATTGACCTCCGTCACTTGATATTTATCAGAGCAAGTGAATGGCTTACGGCTGCCCATGGGGGAAGTTAATGTTGAAAATCTTGTTAAAGAAGAGTTTGGGCTGGCTGAGACCAGAGCATTTAGCAGGGAATTAATGTGGAAAAAATAGCTCATGGTTGTGTACTGTAGCTCTGGAGACTGGTATATGTATGGATGACGAAAGCTTGGCCACAGCCCTGGACAGTCTGGAACAGTTGATTGCTCTGCCTGTTTCTGTTGCTTCAGCGATATTTATCTTTTAACCCTTAAGGTGTGGATTGCTAGTTTAAACACTTTACTGTGATCTCCATTTTCTGTCTGAAGAAGAATGCAGTTATCAAAGAGTGTTCTTTCTGAGCACATTGCCACCTGAGTACTGTTCTCCTGTGTGGCATCCAGTCTCTGAGACACTGAAAGACGAGAACTTCCAGTATAGGAAACATGCGGTTGTTAAATGCAGAGGAACAGCAGCACTGTAGGTGGGATAGTCCTGTGGACTGATGCCACCCAGCTGGCTAGCACCATTGGCAGCTAAACTGATTTGTGTGTTTGGTAATCATAGCTATTAGTCTTCTGTAGTAGGTCATGTGTCTGTAGGGAATGTAAACTGCCTTGGTAATCTATGTAGAAATGTTGGTCATTAAATGGTTCCCAGGAACAAATTTTCAGTAACTTGTTGGTATAAGTGCTTTTACAGTTATTCAGTTTAAATAGTGCTAAGAAGGCCTAGAACTTGCTATTTAAAAAAAACCCGTTACCTGTACAGTGTAGAATATCAGAGTCAAAAAAAGCATCTATGCAGTTTTTGAGAGACAGAACTAGCTTCCTAGACAGACCTCCTTTGGAGACATTATTAATGGTGCATTTTTGACTCCTAGTCAATGTTAAACTATTTTTCTGTTGTGTGTGTGTGCATTGGTACAGTATTTCCTCCCTGCGCTGAGACATAAAATACTGGAGGGAATAATCAGTTTCCTCACTAGAGACATAAGTGCCTTGTCATTCCTTAAATGGCATAAATACAGGAAGAGGGGAACATGCTGTAACAGTAAATGACAGTACAATGTTAATTTTATTTCTTATTTTGGAGATTGTACTTGTGATTAACGTCCTCATTTTTCAGATAAGAGGGAAATAGTAGGAGATCTTAAATTTTCTTTTTGTGTAGAACTGTGTTAGGTCAAGGCAGGGCTGGATTTGGAAATGGAATTTCTCCTTAAGAGTCTTTGACTTTTCCTGTCAAAGCAAGTTCATTTTATGCGTGTCATTTTCGGTTCATCCAAAACACAGTTCCTTTATCAGTTACATCAGTAATAATATTTACTTGGAAAAAGACGTTTAGAACGGATTTAGAATTCAGAAAATGATGTCTTGCCTTTTATTTCCATCATGTTTCTCCTGAATATTCTTCAGGTATAATCTCCAGCTAAAACAGTTTTAGGAAAGGTGCAGGCACATTCTTTTTTGCTGGAACTCCATAGAGAGCCTTTTTATGCCTTGTGAATTTGCTTCCAGAGCACTGAGAATACTAGCTTTAAGGAAGGACCTGACTTTTCTAAGCAAGTAGTGTATGGAGAACTTTATAAATGATGTAGGTAGTGCTGATGTGGAGCAGTCCACCGGTGTGAAGTAATAAGCTGTTACATTGCTTGATAGCCGACTTTTAGTTACGTGGTGAAAACATACAAATTAAAAAAAATAAGAATATATGACAGTATTAGATGGTATGGATGTTTCTGAACATGATGTAGTTAAAAGCTTTAGGAACCTTAAAAACAATCAAATGAAAAGTACTGTAAGTCCATGAACACAGAATTTATTATGAAAAATCTAATTACTTCCTATAAAGTATGTGCTGTTATAGCTGCCACTGACTTGTTAAATGTAGTTTTAACTTCATTTCGTGAAATTAGAAGATTTAATGCATGAACAGAATGTACAGAGCTGCTATGCTGTGCTACAGTTGTTCAGGTTTTTTTTAATCAAAACCCACTTTCCACTAGTTGGAAAAGAGCTCATAAAGTCTGCGTTCCATTTTTTTGTGCTTTACCTGTAAAATTTTGAGGGAAAAAATAAAATATCTATATATACAGTACCCATTTTTAAAAGTATCACCGTAAACAAAAAGTTATGTGCAGTGGCAGGGAAATATACTGTTGTATTACAATACATATGTTTTTTTCCATTGAAAAGTAAATATCGCCATGTGGTTTGGTAATTATTGTGAAAATCTGTTGCCAAAACTCCAGTGTGGCTAAAAACCAAGCTTTGAAATTGACAGTCTGTCAATTCACTGTCCAAATCTGTTACCCCTGCATACAAGCTACTACTGCCAGGGCAGAGGGAACTAAGCAGTGGGATGTATGGTCTTCGAATCCTTGCAGGGAGCAGAGGGGTGAAGGTGCAATGTACGTGTCTTACAGCTGTTCTAAAAAAAGGTCTGTGGAGTCATGCGTCTCGAACAACCCCTAATTATTAGAGAATTCTCAAATATGAACACCTTTGTTGATCATTTGTTTTTAGCAAAAGCAGCTTCATGACGTCTACAGCAAAGAGAACACTAACTTGAGGAAGCTTCCTTATGGCTGTTGTAGAAGGGGACAGGCTACCACTGGCACTCAGCTTCTGAATGTTGCTGAAACCACTTGTGAATCCGGAGTTGCAATTTCCAAAAGTTCTGCACAGTCCCAGACTAGAGCATGCAATTCGCTGAGGGCCAATGTGTTTGAAAAACATGCTTAATTACTTAAAAGCTAGTACTTTTAAACTGCCTAAGGTGTTAATAGTGGATTTTAATCCTTGCTGAAACACATTCTAGAAAACTGAAAGAACTCTAATGCTGTGACAAATCTATCATATAAAAATACTCTTGATGAAGTTTATATATGATCCAAGGGTTCTGCCAGTGGTTTAACAAGAAAAACAAAAAAGGAGAGTACACAGGTCGCTTCTGAGATCTCTGTCAATGTCTATTCAGTTTAAAAGCTTTGGGTTTACTGTAAATTCTCAAATGTCAGGCACATCAGATACAGCAAGTGAATAAGAGCAAAGAGTCTGGCAACTTCAGTGATGTTGAATCTGTGAAGTGCCCCCCCTCCCTGTTTAAGCCTCAAAGCTTGAAGCACCTACACCAGGAAAAAAATCTGAATTGCAGAATATAATTTTTAATAGGAGACAGTGGGTAAGACTGCGCCTGGTGAATGGACACTTAAAATTGATGTGCCTAACTTGGAAATATAGTGCACCCTCTTAATGATTTATTGGAACAACTCTCCTGGAATTTTAGAATATTTTCCATCAATTGTAATCGTTAAGATGCTAAATTTTTCTAGTATGTGTGTTGTGGTTGAGGTAAAATATATGCCCTTCATGCACAGGATTCATGGCCTGTTATGCAAAAGGTTAGACTAAATCCTTTTAATGCTCTTTTCTAGTTTTAAGCAGTGAACCTGCGAATAAGGCAACTGACCCTTGCACTGCAGTTGAATTTTTTTGCACTAGCTTGTGTATTCCTCTCAATAAATTGATTCCACTTACCTTGAAGAATAGGAGGTGGAATAATCCTACTTCTGTTTTCTGATGTATGGTGTTGGCTCAGCACATACTAGCATCACTGCCAGCACCTGTGCTATTAAAGATGGTTTTGTTCAGTGTCCATGACATGTGACACCCCTCCCTGTTCAGGCCTGGTATCGGAGTGGCCTGGAGTGTTCTGGAGGTGCAGGGTGCTCCACATCGGAGCATTGAAAAGAAAGAGGCAGGCAGCTTGACGATTTGGAAGAAGTGTAATGTTAATGTCTTTTTCACTGGTACTGTGACATAGTGATTTTAAGAAACTAAAATTCTTAGTTGACTTCAGTCAAGTTAAAGACAAATTTAAAAAACAGATAAATCTTCAGACTGTCCTCATGGGCTTCAGCTCTCCCCAGTGTCTGTTTCTAAAACAGGTTTTTTTTGAGGCACAATCAAACTGAAAGATTTGCTTACTGACTTAAAATGTGAGGAGACTGGGGAATGTGTTGATGTGACAGAATATTTTAGAACGGTGATATTTATAATGTATCATTTGAACTGTTATATTTTGGTTTTAGAAGAGGTCACTCCTTATAATACTTTGTTTCAGTTCCTCCAGCTCTTTTTCCTTTTTGCCTTAATGCTTTTTTTTCCCCCCCTCTTTGAAGCTTATTCTCAGCCGGTGGATAACCATATCACTCCATCTGCCTACTTGGGACAGTCCCTGCCCCCAGCATCACCAGGGCGATATTCACCAATTCCCAAGGGAATGCTTGGGGATGATGAGATTACCAGGTAATGGATAACCAAAGCTTCATGTCAAATTAGTTAACCAGCTTATAAGGTGTGTTTGTGGGCAAAATACTAGTGAATACTATATTTTATTTCAAGAAATAAACGTTAGTTTCTTAACACTTGTAAACATTGTTGAAGGAGTAAACTAGATATATTTATATACAAACACACACATGTATACACATGTTTTATTAGCCAAAGTGCTCCATGAGTTGACTGAGCTTTTTAGGATGGTAGTATAAGCAGACTAGAGATTATTCCTTATTTTAAAGCCAGCAATGTTTTTTCTTTTATTTTTTCTTTTGTTTTTTACAGACAAGGCTTTGTTTTGATGGATTTGTAAATCCAGAAAGGCTAGAGAGCTCTTAATCCTTTCTCATTAACAAACCATTCATTCCTTCACTGATTCAGTAGATAACATTAATCTTCTGTTCATCATTGCTGGTAAAGGGAAGCTCTTCTTATTTTGTTACCTTTCTGTTCTGGAAGTATAGGGATGCTATACTGCATTTTCAGTATGTTGCTGCTGAATTCTGTATCCCACCATCATCTGATGTGGATAATGTCACTGAGATTCTAAGGCAGGGTCCACCCAGGATTGAAAATTAAGTGGTATAATAAGTTGGAGAATTAATTTTAGTGTATTGGAAGGTAGGCTATATTTGTAGTTATTCTAAAGTTGGGGTTAGGTGGACATATAAGCCAAAGTTATTTTGTCCTGCTGATAGCATTGCTGAACTTACAGTTTTATAGCTTTCCTTTAAAATTACTGTAAAAGGAAGTGTTTGGATTTCTTCTGAAATGCAAGGGCTATTTGGAGAAGGCTTATGGTGATTTTTCTTTAAATTCCCTTCCCATCTTCCACTTCCTCCATCCCAAAAAGAGGTTTAGAAATTTTGAGTCATCCTGTAAAGTATACTACATATTTATGTTCTTCTCTAACTGCAGCATTTTTGTTTAGGTATTAGTGTGATCCAGAGTAATATACATAGGTTTTCACAATGTCATTTGTTTGTAATAAAATAGTACTATGAAAAATAGTTGATGGGGGTGAAATCTAGTAATTTGACACTAAGTTGATTTAAGAGCTAGTGCAAAAGATGAGCGATTTTTAAAGATTGGACTAGATTATATTTTTTGTTTGTTTTAGGAAAATGCAGCTTAGTTTATCCTATAAATTAATAATTAATGTCTCCAAATACTTAAGAATGTCCACTAATTGTTCTTTAGTGCTCTCTAGTGATTTTTCAAATGCAGTGCACAGTTGCTCTGCTTTATTAGAAATGTCTGTATCTGAAATCAGTTATGCTTTTCTTGTCAGGTAGCAGATTCGTAGATTTTTGGAAGGAGTGTTTCTGCATTATGAATTGACTGGCCTTGTCTTAACTTGATCAGTATTTCTTCTTTCTTCTCCTCCAAGTCAGAAGGGGATCCTGTAAAAAGAATGCAGCAACTAGGTTTAAATTAAACATTTTCAATTGCAGTTGCTGCAAAGAAGTTGCAAATGTATTTGAGAATACCATAAATTCTGATTTTTTTTTAAAAGGGCTTATGCATACTTCTTCAATTGTTCTTTCCTATATTTATTGCTTGACCAGCTGAGGTGAAATTAAAGCAGTAAGGACATATTTTTCATTATTGATGTTTCCATTAGAATTTGTTCTTTAAGTTTCAGAAGGGGAAAGTAGTATTTTGTTGCTTGCTATTACCATTAGATAGAATAAGACTGTGAGCCATATTGAGGTTCTTGAACAATATGGAAAGTGTCAAGTGATGACATTTAGTGCTGAATAGGACTGTAGCATAACACGAATTTAGAATACATACATACTAAAGAATTGTTCAGTTCACCTAACAACAGGGAGGGGATTTTGTGTTGCATCTAGAAGAGGAATTGAAAGCATACAAACAAGAGAAGCTATTATTTGAAAGCCTAAGATTTGAGGAGGAGGACCAGGGGATGTGCGAGGTGGGATACATGAGATTGTTGCCTTAAGAAATGTGTAACTTTTGATACCTAAATTTTCAAAACTGTTTCTCTTAGAAAACTTAGCTTTTTTAATTGCTTATTTTACTCATGTCTAGTGACCAAGATTTCTTATCCCTTTCTTTCATTCAGGGAGCCTCGAAAGGTCATCCTGCATCGAGGATCAACAGGTCTTGGTTTCAACATTGTTGGAGGAGAAGATGGAGAAGGAATTTTCATCTCTTTCATCCTTGCAGGAGGGCCAGCTGACCTGAGTGGAGAGCTTAGGAAAGGAGATCGTATAATTTCTGTAGGATTCCTTGCTTCTTTTATTTAAAAAACAACAACAATTTCCCCCTCCCTGCATATTAATGCTAGTTAATGATTTATATGCAAAAAATATCATTAACTGAGCTAAATTTGAGACAATGGAGCAGATGCCAATATAATTCCAAAGCATCTTTGAGGACTTTAGTCTTCCTCAGTTTCTCATCTGTAACCTGATTAAAATAGCACTTTCCTGTCTCAGAGGTATTCAGTGACAACATTCATTGAAGTCATTAACTTCATCTGGTAGCTGAGGGCTGTGTGTGTCTAAATTGAAAGAATGCAGGCTTCAGAAATAAGCCTTCTAATGAGATGGAGACACTTGGCAGTAGTGTCTAAAATTGGGTACTTTATTTCCTGGAGTAACTGATAAACTTCCCAGTAGTCTTCCCCCCTATCGAAGGGCTTTTTCTATATGAGTACTGAAGGTCATGAAGATTTTGTATGTTTCTTTGTGAAATAATTTATGAAGAATCATTTATTTGGACAATTACATTGTAATTTGATAGTTCTTTAAGCGGAATGTTTTCCTCTTAAGTTTTGGCTCTGCTGTCACTAAAATGCTCATATTAAAGTGCATCTTTATTTTAGTTTGAAGTATGAAAAAAGCTTTGGTCTAAAATGTGACACACACATTTCTGCTTCAGTTTTTTTCTGACACTATTTTTAAATCTGCTGCATTGAAAACAAGGCTAGACCCATGGAGGGTGTGGTCTGTCACTGGGTGTTAAAAGTGATGGTCTATAGGCATGCTGTGTCTATGGAGATCCTTGAAGCCCTGTTGCTGAAAGGTGAGGTGAACTATCACAGAAAGGAACATTGTCCGTGTCTCCTTAAAAAGAAAGAAAAAGATCTTAAAAAAAAAAAAAGAAAATAGACCTATCGAATACAAATTCATTAAGTGATATACTGTAATGATTACAGTATTTCTTAACAGAGGGTTTATGCAAGAATTTATTGACTTTGGATTTCAGTAGGGATCAGTAATCTTTGTTAGTATTAACTGGCTTGTAATATTGGAAACAGGGAAAATTCACATGACATGGGAAACTAGTTTGTGTCCAGTTAATTTTTGTTTCACAAGTCTGTGTTCTGTGATGATAAACACAAACATTTATTTTGATAAAGAGCTTTTTTTGTGTTACTTGTAGGTAAATGGAGTAGATCTAAAAGCAGCAACCCATGAACAGGCAGCAGCAGCCCTCAAGAACGCAGGCCAAGCCGTAACTATTGTAGCTCAGTACCGTCCAGAAGGTAAGGGTTGCCTTATACGTTCAGGTTCACTTCTGCAATTTGAAAGTCAAAGATAATCTACAATGTCCTCCCACCCCATCTAAGCTCTCTTTTGAGGAGAGGAGAAACAAATAATGCTGTGTTGAACATACCTTTAAACATAATTGCACGTGACCAGATAGGAATACATGCAAGTCTTGGTGCCATGGCTTGATATGTTTCTTGCCTGATCATATTCAGAATTTCAATTTCTTCAGTAAATGTTAGCACTGTCATAACATGAATATTAAGCCAGTAACCAGAATTTAGGAGAAATACCACGTTCTTACTTCTGTATTTTACAATTGTCTTCACCCTTTAATGAGGTGGTTTCGTTTTCTGTAGTCGTAGGAGGATAAAAGACTAATTCCTTCTCTGTTGTGTTGATTCAGATAACCTAAGGAGACCATCAGGTTTTTATTCCTCTGTTTCATACTGAACTGGTATTTCTGTTTATCCAGGAATTTGTTCTGGTCCAGATGCTGATTAACAATTGTTGTGTGTTGTGCAGAAGCCAAATAATACTACTACACCACAATACACATATTTGTCCTCTTGTATTTCTACAGCACATTTCAAATACCTGTGTCTATTTGTGACTTTAAAAATTCAGTAGTCTAAAATTATATGCTTACCTTGAGTCTGTAAACCTGTATATTATTGTTTATAGACATAATAAGACTTTTTTGGTGTCTTATTATGAACTGTGATGATAACAGCTTTCTCCAATTTTGCTAAATTGGATGGTCCATCCCTAAATCATCCTTGCAGTGGCTTGTCTGTTTAAACCTTTCCTTTAACAGTACCGACAAGGGCTAAGTGTAGGTGTTTATCAGGACTGGACATTGGGCAGGACTGCTGTCTTAATCTGAAATTGTGAAATAGCTGACTGCAGCTCACTTTTCTTCACTATTTATTTCTAATATTCTCTCATGTTTCTTTTATCCTGTCCTCCCCAAGTCTTTGAAACATTAGCTTTCACATTCCCCTCACCCGCCACCTGCATCAACATCTTATACTTCCAGTGACCCAGGAACTCTGTCAGTAATAGGCCAACTGATTTGTTTGTTTCTGGTTCATGGTCAAATCCCTGCAGCCAGCCCACATTGTCAGTGACTATAGCTGTCTTGAGAAGGTGTACATCCTGTTCACATGTTGAATCTGTAGATTACTCTGTTCCAGGATTCATTTTCTAGAAGTGTTCTCTCTGAGACTTTCTTTTAGAAAGAAGACTAAGGTCAGCATTGGTTCTGGAATATTTGCTTTGGTTTTGTGTCAGAATTGTCAAATATTTCTGTTGATGCACATTTGACCTATCCTCTGCTTAGCTGTTCAGTGTTGTAACAGATGGGTCAAATTCTTACATTTTCTTGCTCCTTGCATAGGCATCCCTCACCTTAGTGAGAAATAAAACTTGTGCTTTTATTTGTCCATGAATTGTTCTTTTGAGCATCTGGACACTTTTTTGTTCAAAGCATTCTTGGTCACTATTTATTCTGCCAGGAAGATAGGTTGTGATGTTGTTCCTAATAGCAGAACAAATGTTTCTCTGGTAGAATATATCCCAGGACACAAGCACTTGTCCTTTTCCTTGCCAAAAAATATATCCAGACTTAATGCAAAAGCAGCAGTTTTTCAGTCCTCTCTTTATGGGATTCAGGCTTTTAAAAAATAAAAGAATGTCTTCATAATCTGAAAAAATCAGAAATCTCTTTTCCTTTTAGAATATGAGAACTAAGCATTTTGAATGGTTCCTGCTCTTTCTGCATTGGAAATAACAGCTTTCTTCATTACCACTTGTCCAGGTAGATAACTTACTTTCTTGAAACATGTACTGAGGTGCTTGACTGATGGGATTTTGAGTCATTGCACAGAGATTTGCCCAGAGCAACATACACTGCCTCTTAGAAATTTCTCCATGACTGTCACTTTTAGACTTCAAACCTAGGGCTGCACTCATTCCTTCATGATTACTGAAGCATTCAGAACAAGACTGCATGCAGTTGAGCTGTATTGAGAATGCAGTTCTCAAAGAATTATAGGGCCCATTTGAGAGGAGGCATGTGGGAGATGTTACTTGAATTACCCTAGATTATGGTCAGACATCTGAGACATTAATCAAAGAAAGGATTTTTTTTTTTTCTTAAGATGTGTGGTCTGCATGACTTTCTTTCTGAAATAGTGCTTAAAATCTCCATTCACAGTGAAGATGTTGATACCATGTTAGGGCTTACTCTACCCTTTTGAAGTATGCCATGAAGGAAAAGTGTAACTAGTAGATTGAGATCCATTGTACTCTGGAGGCCAAGTATGAATTGACACATGACCAACGTACCTCAGAGGGTTCTAGTTACTAATGTCTGATTTTGTTTGACATCTCTGCTTGCCTTTTTCTTACTCTTCATAAAAAGAGGCTGAATGGAACTCCAGCTGTCAGCTTCTTTCAGGTCTAGTGTGGGGGGTAAGTTGGATCAGATACTCACTGTTCATATCTTAGAGATTAGTAAAGAGAATATTTCCTTAAAGGTTGCAGTTTGTTTATTATCATAGGAAAGCAGTCTGAGATTTGACTTTCCAAATAGAAAATATCATCCATGTGACTGAGTGAACTTGATAAAAGTTCGTATGTTCTTTGATCATCTTCATATTTCCTAAGTTATGGCTGTGGACAGTCTTCTTTTCCCCTCACTTGGTGCATTTAAGTTGGGAAACTTTATATATATATATATATATGTGTGTGTGTGTGTACAAATATGTCAATATAATTATTTCCACTTTTGTTTATGCCATTCAAAAAAGGTTAAAAACTATTAAACTGAAGAGTTCATAAAATCATTGTTCGTCATTGCTGTTTCTCAAATGTCTTCGTAAAGATGAAGAGCATCAGTTATAACTGCTTGTACTGCATATGTATTTTTTTTTTTACTTGTAAATCCAGCAGGATTTTGTAAAAGATGCTGACAGCTAGGACAGATCAAGGAGATTCTAGACATCCATCAGGGTTCATTGTAACTGGGTAAATAGATTCAGTATGATAGGAGCATTTGGACACTTGGGACCAGCTCACTTCCCTCCCTGTAATTGTATATGACAGTTTGTGTGTTCATAGTTGTGGTGGGGAATGCTAATTCATGTTTTTAGGTCTTACCGCATTAGCTCTATCAGAAATTCCCCATTTGTCTTTCTCCTTAGCCTTTTGGGAAAAGAGGATTTTGCAAGCAGTTCTTTCATAGAAAATCCTGAGTAGGCTATAGAAAAATTAATCTTTAGAAAATTCCTATAATGGGAATGATTGAATTTTCCATATCTGTCTCTTCAAATCCATGGTTTATCAAACACTAGTTACTGGACTCGGACTGGGCTAATATGGCTCAATGATACTGCTTTTTTTTGTATCTGGGCTCAAATTACATAACTGCTGACTTTTTTTCCCTTAAATCTCCAAAGTGTTCCTTGGTTATAGAATTGGGTGAAAACAGATGTAATCTCATTCCTAAAAATATCCTTCTGGGCACTCATGTAGTTTCCAGCAGTGTTCAGTAAATTTGAGAGATGCCTTACAAAATTTTCTTATTATACTGAATCAAATTTCAGCAATTTACCAGCATTCTTTGGGATAGTTAAAAGCCAAATAGGGAATGTGAAGGTATTCTCCTATTTACAAAAGTGACTCATGCATCAGGGACCACTTCTGTAGTACCATGACTGTAGTCAGTCAGCTTACGCTTTCTCCTTGTAGGTTCCATGCCTTATCTTGCAACTTCCCTACGAGGTACCTTTGTAAGCTGTTGAGTCACCTATTGGATTGTACTGTTACATACTTCTGTGGAACATACACGCACACGTAGGTGTATACAAAATTCTGTAGAGATCAGTGGATGGGGCTGGATGCTGCAGAGGAGGGGCCCATGGTAGGAGAATAGCAGAGAATGGCAGGGGGGTTGGAACTCGATGATCTTTAAGGTGCTTGCCAACCCTGACCATTCTGTGATTCTATGATAAGTTTGGGAAATGGGAATTATCCTGTAGAAGTGTAGTGGGGAAGTCAGGATGTTGTTCTCATTTTCCTCTTCTTTTGGAAGCTTTTTCGTATTCCCCTAGCTGTACTACAAATTTCTGTTTCCTTGCAAGATATCATCATGAATAAAAAGGGATTTTTGCTTTACCATGAGTTCCACTGGATGCAAACTACCATGACCTGCAGCAGTTTCAAAGTGATTTTGCTCCAGTACACAAAAGCATTTTGATGAGCCATTTTCATTTGTAGAGGCTTCTGAGCCATTTCATTTTCCTGGCTCTGCAGACACACCTCAGTGCCACACTACTGTTTCCCTTCTTTGGGTTTTCTACAGCTGTAGGGTGGCAAGGAAAAACTGTGATATTACTGTGAAAGAATAAGAGGAAGCTCTAGGTGAATTGTATGTGTGTATCTCCCGGGAGTGGGGATTCAGAGATGGTCAGAAGTATGATCACACTACATAGCTGGAATGCAGCAGCATGAGAGTCTCAGTGCTTGAGGGGAATGTAGTGAGGAGAGGAGCAGCAAGGGGGAAGCGTAGGACTGTCTAGAGGTGTAAAGCCCTTAGAGGGCTCTCTCCTCATTTCACATTGATGTTTCCATTGTTATGTCCATTCAAATTAAAAGGTCATCTGAAACATTCTTGTGTGTTTTGAAGATGACATAATAATAGCATTACCTCAAAATTCAGAATGTCTGGAAGGTTAGATTTTGCCATTCTGAAAAGGTATGAGGTGCCAGTAGGCTACCATAACGGTATTATAGCTTAAGTGCATTTAAGTGTTTAAAAATAAGAAGAATAGCCAAGGAAATACATTAAAAGTATGAAAATATATTTGGGTGAAATTGGATAGAAAATAATTTTTTGGATTAAACATTTTTTTCTAATTATATTCTACTAGATCAGAACCAGGCAAATAAGTATATGTATAACGATACCTGCAATTACATACATGTAAACTGTGAAGCCTGCTCTTGGAGGGCCTTGAAAAAGAAAGCGGGCAAAGTGTATTGGCATCACAGTCATTCCTTGGTCACCTGACCTTTCCCCCAAAACAGGAGCAAAATTCAGATAATCCTGTCATGACAGAAAAGTGTGGCAGCACTTTGTTTTCCAGGGATCCTCCTGACATACAAAAAAAATTTTATAATTTTAACTAGTACAGCAGTCTTTTTTTCATGTGAGTTATCAACTGTCTGTTATTTAGAATTTAAGAATCTATGTTAGTCTTCTCTTTGTAGTGCAGCTGGTCAAGTCTGTCTCTATATATCCACTTCTTTTCTGGAAGAGCAGTAAGATGGTTAAGTGATCAGATTAGCCCCATGTTCTTAGGTGACCGGGTGGATAAGTGTAAGATTAGGAGAATGTGGAGCCAAAAGCTCAAGAGAAGATTTCAAGGTATTTTTTGTAAAACCTCTGCTTCTGAACTTATATTGTTCGTATAGGTAGTTAATGCACATTTTAATTTCACCTTTATTAAAGGAAATAAGTGATTCTCCATTGCAAAAGGTTTCTGTTTGTGACATTTCATCTATGCACTGTTTTTTAGTGGCATTTGAAACAGAATAACTAAGCTCTGGGAAATGGTAGCACTTTCATGCATATAAGCTAGGATTATTTTCTGAGCATTAGTCTTGAAATATATTGTAAATCTTCTGTTTGTAAAAGTCCAGCTGGAGTAGCAGAAAACCAATAATGCTTTTGCAAAATTTAGTTTTCAGTATTTGTTTTTGTATCAACAGGATGAGTTTCCCTTGCTTTAAGACATGGGTTGTCTTAACCAAAGGTGATTTAAAAGATCATAATAGGAAAAAATCTTAAAAAATAATTGAAAAAATAAGTTTACCCTGTTTTGGGGCACGTGGTCTCTAGTCTTCCAAATTTTTGTTCCTGCTTGTTTTGTACCTGGTTCTACTCATCTGCAAGTAATCCAGATTGGTCAATTAAAGTACCATTAAAATTAGGCCCATTAAGATTAGAAGGCGGCTTCTGCTATATATAGTCCTGCTAGATGCTATAAGGCGGCTTACACATGTTTTAATCCTTTAAACCCTCATTCCTCCCCTTTAATATAATAAATACAATTGTTTGTATTTCTTTAAGAGCTGTTCAGCCTTTTACGCATTGTGAATGCATGGTAAATGTTCATCAACCTTTTTGGTGAATTCACTTCAGCAGTGACTGGACCTAGTCTCTTTCTGAGTTTTGCAGGCTCTGCAGGAGGTGTTCTTAACTAAATACAAATGCAATTTTTCTAATCTATTTTGAAATTCCGTGGCCTAGTCTTTCAAGTGCTTAGTGAGGTACAAACTTATTACTCATTAGAGTGCATGAAAGTCACCAATAGAATGTGGAATGCATTGTGGTCTCTCTCAGGTCTTTTTAATATAAATCAACAAGCAAAGCAATATCTCCTCAAGAATGACTTAGGGTGTTTTTGTTGTGGTCTATACATGTTAATGGGTAACCTCTTTGCTAGTGTTTTTGAGTGGTTGTACTGAACGTGCTACACTCCACAACCTCCTCAGCCAACTGAAATTTATACTACAGCCTGTAACAAGAAAAGATGTGCAAAACATGAGTGGTGTTCATCAAATACAGTATAGGTAATCAATGGATGGCAGTAGTACATGACAACTCATCAATACACCTTCAGTCACCTACATATTCTGACAGTTTTGCCTCACAAGGTTAGAAGTGAAAACAAGTGGAAGGTCAATACAAGATCAGTGTGATGGTGGCTATCCTAACTTACTGCCAGGCTCTGTTTCTCAGTTCATTTGGGGGCACCATGAAAAGAAAAATTGATTATTCTGAGAGTGGAGAAAAGCATATAAATCAGTAGTTACATAAAACTGTCAGCAGTCCTGCTTTGACAGATCCAATGGGTCCTGCTTAAGTAGGGCTTTGCACAGACAGATGGGAAGAGGGAAGCGAGGAACATACTTCTCTAATTAAAGCGAACTTTTTCAGTTCTTCGTGGGTTCAGAATTTGTAAGAATCTCTGCTTCTCTGAATCTGTGCTGCCATCTGTTCCCTGCACACACATCCATGCTGCCATGAATTGCTTTTCTTTCTCTGTTGCTTGCTGAATTTTCCATCCCTTTTTGTAGTCTTCTGTTCTTTTGCCCCTTTTACTAGAACATGTGTTCCAGACCAAATTAATTTTCATTGTGGCCTCTTTTTTCTCTTCCCCTGCCTTTATAGACTATTCTCCATGTATCTGTGTGGGTCACTGGCCTCTTGTTGCCCACCAGACAGGTAATCCAGGAGACTTTCAGTGCTCAGACCCTTTCTCTGAAGTTTTCTGTTAACGTAAAAATTGTAATTGAAAACATTACAGTCTTCTACATAAAATCACTTTAGGAGCTCAGGAGCAGAGGAATCTGTCAGGATTTCCTAATCTTTCCCCCATTCCTTTTTGCTTATTGCTGCGCAATACATGCAGACATAAAATAGAGCAGATTTGCTCTAGTTTTGCACCATCTGCTTATCCAATATAATTTTAAAGTTTAAACTTGATCCCAGATGTATCCATCCAATGTTCTTAACAACTGATTATGTGTAAACCTGAGTAGGCTCTGGGTTTGGTTTTTTTTTTCCTTTGGTGATGGTGGGGTACTGGTGGATAAATGCGATGAATTGAAGCAGCAGATGCTTGCACTTTCTCAAGCTCTGTGTTGTGATAGCAGGTACTACTCCCTCTCTGCCTCTAAACTTACTGGAAACTTTGAGAAAATTCTAGTCGAGAAAAGATACCTTTACCCTTTACTCTCATGTTCTCATTTTTATTGCATTTCATGTTAGTCTTGCTGCCTGTTACCCTTTATTTGATGTACAGCATCAGCAGCTTTCCTGAAATTCAGAACATTAGAAGAGATCCTAAGTTAAGTCACATATACATCACATTTCAGATCCTGGTCAAATTCTTACCTAAAAGGATTGAGGGTTTGGATCGTGTGGATTTGTGGTGTGGGTGGTTTTTTTTTCTTTTTTTTTTTTTTTTTTTTTTAAATTCATTTGGGGGCGAGGGGGGTGTTTCTTGTGCCACCATAGTTCTTATTAAAATCCTGTCTCGGCATCTCAATGTTTTGATGGCTGTGGAAATTGGAAGCATATTTGTAGATGGAGTTTCTATAACCAACCTACTCTGGGTTAAAGTCAGTTTTGCTTTTTCATTTAAATAGTTTATGTCCTTTCTGTTTGGTTACCTCCATCACATTAGACCAGACATCAGTCATATGATTGATTGGCTTCTCAGCCAAGCTCTTCATTTCCTCTTAACCAAGAAAGCAGAGTGTCCTTTCTGTCTTGTTCACTGTGCCTGTTCCAGCTCCTAATATATGTATCCAAATATATATATATATATGTGCATTGTATGGCTTTGTCACGCTTAGCCCTGTGGCAGTTTATTGTGTTGTTCACTGTGATTTATGGGAAAAATATGATCAATTTTGTCATACACTATATATGTAATATTATGCATACCCCATAACAAAGAGCGGAATTGCAAAGAAAACAGTTCTCAAGCATTTGGGAGAATTTAGTGATGATAATATGTAATAGTTAATTTAAAACATGCAGTGAAATTCAGTAAACATGGAAAATACTGGAGGATGGGAGAGTACTTGAAGGTGTGGTATCACTCTGTGCTTGCCTTGTTCTCATCCCTAAATACTTGCTTTCTCATCAGTGTGAGACACAGGTGTTAAGCTAAGATTGTGCTTCTGGTTTTATCTGCTACTTCTGCTTTTATGGTATTTTAGCTAAGGGGTTTCTTCCAAAGCCATCTATGTCTGGTACACCCGCTATATGAAGTCTTTCATTAGTGTTGCTGCAGGGATTGATTAAAAACATGGAGGTGTGTAGTTAGTTTTCTGGTGCTTCTGTAATCAAACAAAATAGCATTTTGTATGGATCTCATTTGATACACACATCTCAGACATGGGTCTCCAGTCTTGCTACCGGCTGTTGACTGTTGATGTTCCCCTCTCAAAGGGCACAGACGACAGGTGTGGACAGTCTTCTGACTGCTATCCTGCAACTACTTTTCTACATGTCATAAACTACCAAATGGTATTAGTGATCTTCAGTTTAATAGGAGATTGAATGTGCTAAAGACAGTTAATAATCAACTCTTCTTAACCATAGGGATAGAAATATGACCCCTCCTAGACAGATTAGCAGGGCTCTCACAGTTTGCTTTATAATGACAAAGTTGAAGCAAGCCTAATTAGTGAACAGGGGATGGGTGCGATCCTTTGGGTACCGAACTGATACTGCTTTTCTGATGTTACCAAGAGTCCTGCTCTTGTCTCATTTTCTGTCTCCATCATTAGTTTCTGTACCACTGTATGCAATACCAAGCTTTCTTTTTGAAAACCAAAATCCTGTCTACTTTTCAGCTCCAAACCCAATTGAGATTTCTATCCATCCTGTTCCTCCCAAAATCTTCTGTAAGAGGAATATAACTCAAATTTTTAGGTTTCTCTACATCAAAGGAGCTCACCAGATTCCATCTGCCCAGAGTGTTTAAGCTTTTCGTAAGTATGACATCTCTTGGCACACCTTCTTTTGGAACATAGAGCCTTCTTAGTCCCAGCCCATTAGTTTCCTTTTTTGCTTTATTGGTATGGCAGGAGCCTCTATGTAGAAATTATTCTCCTCCTTCCTCCTACAGATGTCCCTGCCACTCGTTCAGCACTTACTTCCTGGGAGTTCTGATGAGAAAAATTAAATTATTCCAGGAAACTGTAAGACCAGCAACCTGAAGATGATGTATATGATAAAGTAGAGTTAAGCAGTAGCAAAGAATAGTCTCCCCTGTTAACTTTCTTCCATGCTACAGAGGAAGAAATCTGATTCTTTCAACAGATGACATATGATACTTTCTTAACAGAGCTGTTGTAAAGATTTGCAGATATTTTCAGTACTGAACAGGCTGTAGCACAAGAAAATGCTTGGGTTATCTGGTCTTTTCCATGCTTACTTTCCTGTCACATGGGGGATGTAAAAAAAAATCTCTCATGTCAGAAGGGCAACAAGGGGTAACAGTTTTAAGCTGAAGGAGGGCACATTTAGACTAGACATTTGTAAGGAATTTTTCACTGTGAGGGGGTTGAGGCACTGGAACAGGTTGCCCAGAGAAGCTGTGGATGTCCCATCCCTGGAGGTGTTCAAGGCCAGGCTGGATGAGGCTTTGAGCAACCTGGGCTAGTGGGAGGTGTCCCTGCCCGTGGCAGGGGGGGGGAATGAGATGATCTTGAAGGTCCTTTCCAACCCAAACCATTCTATGATTCTATAAATCTCGGCTACCGTTCTTGTAGTATGTTTGAAGTTTAGAGCTTTAATCTTCCAAAACACCCAAGAAACAGGAGAGAGGCTTAAAAGATCATTTCTCAGGTAAAATGAGTAAAATGAGGTGACTTACCCAAGGCCGTACAGTGCAGCAGTAGCACAGCAGGAGTAGCCTATTCTCTCTGCATCTGGGTCCTTCCCCTAAGGGATCTTGCTTTCTAAAAAATGTAATTTTCTCACTTTCTAAAAAATGTCATTTTCTCACATTCCTGTTAGGTTACCATCCTGTCATCTTAATTTCTTTTGCGGTGAGTGACAGCATTGGTAGTGGTGGAAATAATGTTTTTGTTTCTCCCAGAAAACAACTTAATCAGTCTGATTTAGTGCTTGTAAATTATTTATTTTGGACTTTATTTGTAAAAAGGGACTTGATGCTGTTTTAAAAACTAAGATACCATCATAAAAACTGCTGGCTTTTGGTTTTAAAGGGCAAAAGTCGGACTTAAGGCACTGTTCGTATTGTCATAATCTGGATAAGGTTAATTATAGTAGCAATTGCTAGAGCACTGGATTTATAGTTACCTTTATGAATGAAGCAATATACCAGAAACTGGTTCACAGAATATTGTTCTGTAACTTGATATTTTTTTTTTCTTCTTCTCTGGTGAGTCTGTAAGCCTTGGTGCTTGCTGCCTGATGAGTGTCAGGGAGAAAGTGCTACAGAATGTAATATGATAAATCGTTCATGGTATTTGAGTGACTGTTGAAGGAACCTTCGTTTAGAGATTTCCTCAAGATATTTTCATTTTAGAGCCCTCTTTATCAATCTTGCGTTTCCTGAGTAAGCTTGACGCCTGCAGGGAGCAGGGGTGCAGCTGGGAAGAGCAGCACATTACCCAGTTCAGCGGCTGCTTGCTGCACACACCCTGGCTCTCCCGGTGTTGACTTGTTATAATCCGGCATCACGTGGTCTCCTTGTGAAGGTGGTGGCTGCAGAACATTTCCTTTAGCTAGAAAGGTTTTACAAGTGAATCTGTTGATCCTGAAGTCCTAACTATTCAACTGGAGGAAAAACTTACTTGTTTTGAGTCCATGTTTTATGCTGACAGCATGTAAGTACCTCACTTCAGGAAACGTTTGTCCTGAAGAAGCTATTAATATTTTACTGCCTGCCTTGTAGCTAAAATCAAACGCATTTAGCTTAGTTCTGTTAGTACACGGTGCTGCTTAAGAACACAATCAGTTTTTCCAGGATTAACATCATACATAATTCTGCAGAGGGAGTTTGAATCTTTAATGCCGTTTACAAGTGGATCAAGATTCATGCCAGAATTCTGTGGTTTTTTCTTTTTTCTTCCTTTCTTGAGCTCCCATGGGAACCTTGTCTTATTCAGGAAATTTGTGTATTTCCCACCTTGTATTCCTAAATTTGTTTTGCAATTCAGGTCCAGCAATTTTAAAATATTTGTTCAATATTGTTTTTTCAGACACTTTTCATTCCCATTTCTTAACATTTAAATTTAAAATATATAGTTCTTGATTGTAAACATAGTATTTCAGATGGATGTTCTGAAGTTTTCTTTTTGTCATGGGTTAAAACTTACCTGTATCAGTCTCTTTATTATTATAAAAATTAAAATTCTTAGTAGAAATGCTTGTTTTAATTAGGAGAAAAAAAAACAGTTACTGTGAACTACAGATAAAAAACATTAAATTTTTAAGTATTATGGATATTTGCTTCTGTTTATTTCCTTTGCATAATAGCAATTATTTCAAATTTTATTTCAGTTAATATTGATAAATGTAAAACTTCACATAGCTTTTAACTACAAAACACAGTGCTTAATAAAATTGTTGGGGTTTGAGAGGTTTTTATTCTTGTATTAAGAAAGCTGTAGCAAGTGCTTATTCTCTGAGATTTTCAACATTTTTGCGAATAATTTAGTTGCTGAACTTCAGAGGAAATTAATTGCAGTGCTTCCCTTTCTTACAGAATACAGTCGTTTCGAAGCTAAAATACATGACTTACGGGAACAGATGATGAACAGTAGCATTAGTTCAGGATCAGGATCTTTGCGAACCAGTCAGAAGAGATCCCTATATGTCAGGTAACCATCTTTTTCACTGTATTGCTAGTGTGTTTTTCTGCTTTTCTGTAGACTTAGTATTTCTGTACTTGCATTTTTATACAATTATTTACTCATATTTGAACTTAACAAATTGATATTTAGAGGCAAAATATATTAAAAATAAGGCTGAATTTAGACTGATTAATGTAATGTAGGTGAAAAAGAAGTACTAGCCCTGAGAACCCTGTATGAACTTTGAAGAGTGGTGCTGCTATCTGCTTTCTGTCCTGCCTGTCAGAGAGATGGTAATCCTTGCTCAGAAGCATGTATTTATTCTTTAAGTTGGTGTATGTGAAGTTGTAGAAGATGTAACCTTACTTAATTTGGTTTGTGGTTTTTTTGTGACAGTAGTCTTCATATTCTCTCTTGTTCAGGTCTTGAGTTAAAATTTATAGTCTCCCTTTACTTAAGTTTTGACAGATTTCCATCTTATTTCCTTCACCTTTCTTTAGTTGTATTCTCAGCTTGCATTTAAGGTATGCTATTTCTATATGCAATAGCATTTTGTTATAGAATACTTTCCATAGTAACAAGACAGCAAATACATCAAAGCAAATGAACTGAATATTTTTCATAAAATCATTCATATAGATTTAAACATAAAGGAGGCAAAAAGAAAGTGGAAGTACAAAAGAGCATGAAGCAGTTAAGAAAATAGGTGGTTTCACCAGGAAATTGTGACAAGGTGCAGCTCATTAATGTGACAACTAACTCCTACTTAAGTTATCATATACTGACAAAGCATAACCTTTTGAGTATGGACTGTGGGTAAAAGGATTGCATTTTTAAAAATAAATTGATTTTGAGTTCCCCGAATCAGCTTATCTCTGGATTGAATAAGAGCCAGCAGTAGCCTTCTGGCAGGGGCCAGAGCATTTCAGTAGAGCAGATAAGACTACAGCACTGCTGGTGCTTGGGTTAAACTTTAAAATGTTGTGGGACCTCAGTGACTTACCTGCTAAAATCCTAGACTCAGGTGCTATTGAATTTTCCCATCTGAAGCAGATGCTGGTCTGTTCATGGTGCTGTACCTAATAAGCTATGGGAAACGAAGCAAGTCTTACCCAAGGTAGTGACCTGAGTAATTGGAACTATTTTCAGAAAAGTCTCAATCCTTTGCAATCTATTTCTGAAGGCATTGAAAGACATGTAGCAAATTACTCATATGAGACTTTTGTTTAGATTGACTATAACATGCAGCCCTTTTGTTTTGACCTATTATTTTAGTAAGTTTATCAGGATTCTATTTCTGGAGAGCTGCTCTTGTTCTTTTTTTTTTTTTTTTTTTTTTTTTTTTTTTTTTTTTTTTTTTTGTACTTGGTCTGCCTTAAATGCGTTTGGGAGTAAAAGTTTAAATCTCTAAGGACAACTGCCTTAAATACTAAGGATAAGTGCTTGATATCACAGTTATCTATGTCTTAGAATTTCCACAGGTAGGTGCACATATGGATATTGTAGTGAGATTGTCTTCCTTTCCGTAATCCCAAGATCTATTGCTTTAGCCCTCATCATATAACTAAGCCTAAACAATTCTAAATGCTTTTATTTTGCTTGGTTAGCTATAGCTGATCAGGTTCTAAACTGCTTATGCTCATGTTCATGCATTGGTCTGGTATTTTAAGCCACTGACAAGCATTTTGTGTTTATGTAGCTTTTATTCCACTGATGGAAGTTGTTACCTGTAAATGACTGAGATAGAGCTTTTGACTTTGCCAGCTGATGCAGAAAGTGCAGCCTTCTCCAGGTTGTTGGCAGAAGCCTTGTGGAGACTGCTGATTCCCTTTACCGAGTCTCAAAAACCTTTCTTAGAATCAGCTTTGTTATAAGTCAGAACAAAAATCTAAAATGCAAAAGTTCTTCAGGAAAAGTACTTTTCCGCCCACATCTCCTAAGAGAGGGTGCTGCTAGGGCTCTTGAGATCTGCTCTTGTCATCACACCAAATGATGCCAAAGACGGGTAGGCAACATGATTTACACAGGATGGGTTCACAGCTGTTCTCTTTGGTTTTTGATGTAGTTTTAACCTCAATGAAGTAAGTTTTATGAATCTTTTCACATATTGCTAGATCCTGACAGAACATGTTAGTTATCCAGCTTATTCCTTATAGTAAGTCACTCTGCTGTGATCATTCTGTACTTTTAATTGTACCAATTCAAAGCCCATTTTACTAAGTGAAGCTATCTTTTTTTTTCTGCAGTATTTGGTTTTGGATATGCCTTAAAAGATTCCAGTTATATAATGTAATGCTGAATTGAATAGTAAATCCAACAGTAAAATGTTTATAGGCATTCAACTACAAATATAGAAAACCTGTCAAATAAAAATGCTCTAAAAATAATAATTTCTCAAAGTCTTGGTAACAAAATAGCCAATAAAATCAGGTACATCATTGTGTCCCCATAACTGAAACTGGACATCTTTATGAATAGTCTGCCTGTAAACACCATTTTGGGGGTGTTATGTAATGGTAAGGAGAAGACAGTTGTGTTTGCCTGAAAATACAATTTGAGTAAAAAGACAGACTTTTCTTCTTAATTATATATATATCAATATATGATGAATAGCAGTGTAACAATCTTTGGAGGGCAATACAGATATAGCAATTCAGCAGCAAACTCTTCATTTGAACATCTAATTCTCTTTCTCTCCCCCCGACTAATTAAGATGTACTGATTTAATGGTTTTGTCCTATTTTTGCTTTATATTTCTTTTGGTCTTTGTTCTAAGAGGAGAGAGATCCTCTCATACAATATTTCTGATTTTGCATCTGAAGTACTTCTATACGCTCTCCTCCTTCATCTGCAGATTGAAAAAGCACATGTGAAAAAGTGAGATACTTTCCTGGTATCAAGTTCCTCTGATAATATATTGACAGGGAGTAAATTTGTTCCATATCTTGAATTCCAAATTGTCATCTTGAATGCCAAATTTCAGACTGTAGAATATGTGTAGAACGTAGAATGTGTCTAGAATTCAAAACTGAAAATTACTTTTACCTCTCTGCATTTTTCTGACCGCCATGATACATTACAAATTCAAACAATGGTGCTGATTCCTGCTTGGATTAGACCAATAAATGGTTACATCTCCAAGTAGAAGAAACTTTTCCATTTTGAAATAATTAGAAAATTTCAGCTAAATTCATTGGAAAAAAAAGATCTGGTATTAGCACCAGGCCTGGAAAGTTTACTTGCATGCAGGAGGAGCTTATTTGGGCTATGTTATTCTGATGGTTCAAACATCTAGTTTCAAACTGCTTTCTCAAAAACTGAGGGAGTAAAAGAGAACCTCCTTTATAAGCTGACCTTCATTCATTCATTGTCAAGTGTGGTAAGATTAATTCATGTTTCCTGAAATAAGGCAAGGAGATGTTTTTGCTCCAGGAATTCCTGATTGCTTTGTTCATCAAGAATACCCTAAAAGAAGGAATGCTTCAGTAAAATTTGATCAACAGCCTATGACATTGAGAGTAATGAGTGTGGCCAGGTAAAAAGACGTTCTGGAAAATTTGGCGCTATTAACACAGACATTAAATTTTTCTGCTTTGAAGCGTAAACACTCATGAAACATGCAAATCCACTTTCAGTAGACTTGTAAGTGAAGGAACCAAGTTACCTTTTATAGTGCTCTTTAGTTGCTGAGTAATACAAGGTGGAATAAAAGGGAGGACTTGATGATTTCTCTGTAAAATAATTTTTATAACTCATTTAAATTTAAATTGAAATTTTGAGTAAATATCATGGGAGGACTGCATTCAAAGCAGTAGTTGATTGGGAATACCAAATTTCTTTTTGAGTAAGTGAGTGTTTATAATTTACACTGAATAAATGTATACATGGTATTGTTAATCTGTATTAAAAGTCTCCATACAGGGAGTTAAGAAAGGAAGTATTTTTTATATACCAGTCTGTAGAGAAATATGTCATCTTGGCTGTGAAATGAGTTCCCTTTTGATGACTTGCCAGGCATACAGGAAAAGCCATGTTAATCAGCTGGAATCAAAAGAGATTTATATTAATTCTGTTTGCTTTTTGGCTTGTTTATGTGATCACTGCCAGTTCCTGGTGTTCTTATAAATTTTAGCTGCATAGTTTTGTCACTGCTGTGTGACACCCTAATTCAGCTTGTTATAAACTATCTTTGTCAGCTTTTACCTTTTTCTCTGAATAAAATTATTTTTCTTGAAGTGACCTCACCAGAGGAAAAGTATTTGATGAAACTGCCTTTCACTGTGCAGAAATTATTCAGTGTAACCATTTACCTAGTTTGAAGAGCACATGTTGATAATATATGTTTTTATCCATTTGTGATTCCATTTTACTCTTGTGTATTTTTTTTCTCATGCAGTCAACGTGTATTAATGCTTTAGGCCTGGCTCACTGCTCATATAAATTTACATTCAGACTAGTGCTGGTAGAAATCATTGCTTGAATGCTAACAAGAATTCTCATGAAATAAATTTCATGATGCACTTAGTTAATTCAGTGAAAATGTAAGCAGCTTGAATCTGCATTAAAAAAGTACATAATGGGTTATGTGCAGTTTGTTTTGAGATATGAAGTGATATTTGTCCACAGTGCTTCTTGAACAAACATGTGCAGAATAAGTCTGGAGGAGTAACTACTAGGTGTATAATTTTCTTACCTGCAGTATTTGGACTATTTAAAAAAAATAAGAATTATTTCTTTTTTTTCTTTTTTCTTTTTTTTTTTTTAAAGAAGCTGGATATCTCAACCATTACAAATATTTATTATCTTGTTTGCAGAAGCAACACTGAACAAACATTTGTATTTTACAGAGGTAAAAGGACAAGTTTTACACAAAAAACAATGTTGTGGAATTAAACTGAAAGATAGTATAGTGGAGGTTGCACTACTGAAGGAAGGTGGTATTTCAACCTTCAAGTGCTTTCCAAATTGAAAGTCTAAATTTTATTATACATTTTACAAATAAAAAGCATTGCATATCTAAATATAGGACTTTCTGTATAATGAGAGTAAATATTTTGAAGCCATTTTAAAATGTTTGTCTTGTTCTAAACTTTTTAGAAAATATTTATTAAAACCTTTATCTCATTACAAAAAGTTTTGGTACTTTTTATGGCCCCTAAAAAAGGCATTGTGTCTCAGCTAACTCTGGTTTTGCAGTAGACCTTATGCTAAAGATGACTTGATCTGACAGAAAACATCATGAGCAAAGACAGTTCAAACCCAGATAAATATGCTCTGTGCTTTAGAAAGGCAAAATTCACAAACCTAAAATACATTTTGGAGCAAACAGTTATAACTTACGGGTACTTATATGGGTTAAAAAAATTCCAAGACATTAAAAATCTAGCATAACACGGTACATAAGGCTAGTGTTTGGAAAGACGAAGCTAACTGAATTTGGATAAGGAAAAGGCCACGATTTTAAATCATCACATGGTAATCTATTGCTGCTGCTTTTCTAAGGCTGAGATGGATTTGGTATTAAGACTCTAAATCAAGATAGGGTATTGTTTAGAAAATGCATCACTGACAATCTTATGACCTTGCAGTTGGAATAAAGTTGAGGATTTTTTGGCCTGTGTCATACAGCCACTTCTCACTTTACATAGGTAGAGGTTCATACACCTTTTTGAAATGTGAAATAAGTGTTCTTTATAAGGTGTAATCTTAGGAGTATCTCTTTCAGTTTGGTAAGAGGCTTCTGTCCTCATTCATTTCCTCAGTTTAACTCTTGGTTGTGCTGGGAGAAACCTACTGCAGATCTCTTCAGTTCAGGGAACTGATCCAGATATAAAATAATCCAACAGGGATTAAAAAAATTAATTTTAACCCAGATCAGTTCCACAGTATGGTGCACCATGTGTCCTTCCAAATGATTGTGCTTTCATAAGTAAGAAGGTGGAAGGAATCAGTACAAAGCAGGCATGAATGTGGGTATGGGTAATAGTGGACTTGCATAAACCAACCTTGCTGGCAAAGGGAATGTTAATAAAACTGTAGCCACGCAGCTGGTGTTCAGGTATTGGTAGTGCCTACTATTTGAAAACAGGCTTATCTTAGAAAAAAGGATGAGATTCTCTTGAAATGGTTGGAAATTTTCCAAAAGAATGCACATAAAGTTCTTTGCCTTCGGGCACTGCAGTAGCAAACTTGTGTTCAGATCACATTTCTAAGCTTTTTTTTTTTTTTTTTTTCTTCCCCTGCCACCCTGGGAGCAGGATATTGACTTTTACTTTAAAGACAGTCATTTTTATTAATTCCAGTTTGTAACTTGATATAAAACAATATACATCACTGAACTTTTGATAGTGCTGTGTGCTTCAGATACTTGTCTTTTTTTGCCCTGGGCTGACACGTACTTTGCTCTGGGCAAAGTACTTACTGAATTGTAGGAGGCATCTTCTGTGGACCTTTTGCAAAATACTAAAGTTCTGCTCTGGACAAAGTTTGTTCTCATTCTTTAAAACTTTTAAGTGTGTGGGTGCAAATACTATATATTCTCAGTGTGTATGCATATATGAGAGAGAGAATACATTCAACATTCTTGTTTTAAGCAACTGTCAGAATGACTCGGTCGTTTGTGTACAACACAGGCAGTTTCATATTTTGTATTATTCATACACCCCTGTTTTTTTTTCTTGCTGTTTCTATGTTTAATTTTTTATTTTCAATGTAGAGCTCTTTTTGATTATGACAAGACTAAAGATAGCGGCCTTCCAAGTCAGGGATTGAACTTCAAATTTGGCGATATTCTCCATGTCATTAATGCTTCTGATGATGAATGGTGGCAAGCACGGCAGGTAACTCCAGATGGAGAAAGTGATGAAATTGGAGTTATCCCAAGCAAACGCAGGTAGGTCACATTTTATTGACTTTGAGGTGTCTACTATTAAATGTCTGATATGATTAATACCTATATTGGATATGCTTTGTTCTTCGTTGTTAATCCTTTACCACATCAGCCACTTGTTTTTGGGTTTGTTGTTTGTTTTTTGTTTGGTTGGGTTTTTTTAAGAGATCTGTAGTGGGATTCTGACTAACTCAATGAGAAGTTTGTTAGAATCCTATTTAGCCTTAGGAGTTGCGTGCTGAAGTTGATGAAGGAGGTTCAAGTCCATTTCTCTGGTCTCACTGTTAGCAACTTATGGGTTTAATAACATTACATCATTTACATATGCAAAGGTGCAAAGTACATTTTGTTCAAATCATTACTCTATCATGAATTCTTTCTACCCAAAACCTGGGAAACTCGAAAGTCTGTCTTTGGTGGCCAGAGTAAACAGAGACAAGGTGTTTGCTGGCATATCAGAGATCAGAATCTTAATATCATGCTTTTTCTTTTTGCATCCTCAATTTATTGAACCTGTATAATCACAAAATACTCCAATACCCTCACAGCTCATCACAGCTCACAGTCTGCCACTAGCAGGCTGACATTTTCTGAAGGGGTCATCACCAACAAAAATCTATACTACAAAAGGTACATCAGTGTGCTTACACTGTAACAGGTAGTAACTTGAAGTTCTAAAATTTTGCTGATGTAACTTTTTTTGTGTTATGTTTTTGTGGTAGAGTTGAGAAAAAAGAACGAGCCCGGTTAAAGACAGTGAAATTCAATTCCAAAACAAGAGGAGATAAAGGGGTGAGTTAATGAAGTGCTAATTACACCTGGCATTGTGAATGGTAACAGTTTCAGTGGTTTATCTATGCAGACTCTGTTTCTGCATTTTTTTTTTAAGAATTAGCTTAGAAATATATATGATCGTTAATACTGTAATGAAATAGGAATTGTAGATATAATCCACTACTGAATAGTGCCATTTCTAACAGCACTGCAAGTGCTGTTGGTAAAGCAGTTTATTCTTTTAGTATGGATTGTACTCCTGGACTCCCTTTTTTGGGGGAGGACCTTATTACCAATTTTCAGAAAAAGTAGTGTGTTCCTTTCTTTAAGTTCTTAAAATGCATGTAGAAAACAAGGAAGTATAGCTCAACAGGGTCCCTATGATTCAATGAGTTACATTGGTTATGAAGACAGCATAAAGTAACTTTGTTACAACTGTGGATGCAGATGCTTGAAAGAATTTAGAGTAAGGCCAGCAGAACCTCAAGGCTAATGCCATTTCTGACTAGAGTCAATCTCCATCTCATGGCTGTTTTTTCTCACCACCACACTTTATTGGCGCAAATACTGATATGGTTGTGCTCAAATAATGTAAAATAGCTAATGTGGATAAAAAATAATCCAAAAGAAATTCTGGTTTTAATTTTAGCCAGTCACTTGGTGGAGTTCACTGCATGATATGCAATTCCTGTCCCAGTTGATGGGAAGGAGTGGTGAGAAAGCAGGGTAGCTACTGAAATAGTAATAAGAATGTTCGTAGCTGAAATTACAGCAATTTCATAATGGTAAAGCAGACAACTTTTTTTTTTTAAATTTTGAGGATGAGGCTTCTTTGCAATGTTTTGGTTGTTTTGAAATTGAAGAAACAGTTTCACAACCTTACAGTTTCTACCAGTGGTATATGACTAATAATTTCAAGACTTAGGTATATGCAGTTTGGATGCAACACCTTTCTAAAATAATAATATATTTTCATTTTTAAAAATCTGAAACATGATTTAACTTCCTGAGGAAGCTGTTTCTTAAGTAGTGATTATTTTTTTAATAGCAATAATGCTGTAACATTAGTCAGTCATTATTTTAGATCCCAAAGATTCCTTTATTTCAGTTACAATGTTTTCATAACTTCAAAAATCACATATATACAGTATTAGAGGTTCAGTACTTTACCCTGATAGTGTACAACTTTGTACTTTAAAGACTGTCAAATCCGTACATACATCCCTCTGCTACACGGCAAAGGTTTCACTTTAATTTATTAATGAAGAAAATGTAATAGTTGTTTCTACAAGTATTTGTTTAAAAGGAAATCAGTATCTCTAGTTACTTTCTGACGAATAATTACAGTACTGCCTTGAGGATTCACTAGATTATTTGCAGGTCATTATTTTCTGTTTTGGTACATTCGTGTTTTGGTATTGGAATAAAATGTTACTGATGTGGTAGCTTTTAACCTGATCATTTTTATAGTTTGAGCTCACTTTTTAGGGGTCACATAAAGCAAATGGCTTAAATACTTCAGATTATTTAATTACATTAAGCAATTTTTCAAATGTTACCATGTTATTTGAAAGGTAATTGCATGGTGTTGTAGTTGGTCTAGCAATAAACTGCAAACAGTTAACTTAATTAACGCTGTATTTGAAGTAGCATTTTGACAATCACAGAGTTGGTGCACAGTCCCTGTGTACTAGCCTAGCACCAGAGAGATGCATGGAATACTGAGTGGAAAAGCAACTACGCTTGCCATTGATACAGAACTGCGGTTCTTTTTCTTTAGTAACATATCATATTGCAAACACACTTACACTGTTCACAATCTTTCGCTTCAGCTGTAAATATTTTAACATTATTAATTTCTCCTTAAAGTATTCTTCCTGTATTTGTCATAGTGGTAGTTCTCCCAGTAAGCTGTCTGCACCATCCATTTCCTCATGGACTGTGTGCCTTCCTGTGTCTGTATGTGATAATAATCCATGCACAGGATGCAATACCAACTTTGTACAATCTTTCGAAACTTCTACATTAAAAACTTAAAGAACAACCCTAGTGATGGCAAACATTGAAATCCATGATCCTTTCATTTTGAGGAAAGCTAAACAATCTGAAGCAGAAATGATTAGTTTTTTTCTTGTTTGTTCCTTTCATATACACATTTATCTCACTTTCTGTGCTGCTTCTGTTTTAATATATTCTTGCTTATGATGCCTGTTTATGATTTGCAATGGGCTTATGAAAAAATTAATAAAATTACTGTACATTTTCAACTAATAAGCGATTCTCTCTAGCTTTTTATAATCATGGTATCTTTTAAAAATAATCTTTTGGCTAATCTTTTGCAAAATTAGTATAATATTTTCTCTTTTTTTTGTCAGTGGAACTGACTCTGACCATTATACATGCAGTATATAAAATTTAATATTAGTTCAGTAGGATCTACTGTTCAGAAAGTTAAAATAACTATTGTTATGAAATACTGTCAAAACTAAAATGAAGACCCTGACTATGTTTTATGAAGTACAATAAATCAGCCACATCCTTTATTTTAACTATACAAATTGCAGAGTCTCACCATCTCAGTTAAACTGCACCATTTTAGCTTTGTTACATTTATTTCCCCTGTTCTTTTGCCCAAACTGAGGGACTTGTGTGAATGGAACAATTATATAGATGTGAGACTTCCATTTTTTGAAATTCATGTTACAGTATTTTCCAGTATACTCAGAAGAGATCTCATCTGGGCGTATTTCTTTGTTGCCCTTTTTCTGTAGATTACATTAGTCTTTCTGGTTATGAGAACAATTGTAATGTTTTATTGACTTCATATAAAGAAAATCAAGAGGACCATAACCTAAAACCTTGCTCATGCCAGCTATGGTTCCTGCAAGCATGAGTTTGGCTTGAAACCAGTTCTTTTGTCCATATGTCAGGTTGATAATTTACGAAGTCTTATGGTGGAATGACAGTTCGAGTCGAACACAGTTGCCAGCCAATTAAAGGTTTTGTGGATTTCCTACTTAACACAGTAGTGCTGTTTCCAGAGCTGTGTCACTGATTGTGCTCCCATGGTACCATATGCCTCTTTAACACCTGTTAATTTTAAGTAAACTTTTTTTTTTGAACAATGGTGATGAAAATTTCACTGGATGTTTCAGTATCGGATATTGCCAAGCAAGCCTGTATTAAAACAGATGGCCAGAAGGATTGTTAATACTGTAGGAGGATGCAGCCTGTGTGTTGCGCTATAGGCATTCTTTTTAGGAAGACCAAGGGCTGGTTTTGTAATTGTACCAAAGAAGGTGGCCCATCGTTTGAAAAAACTTTGTCCTATTTGAGCCCCAGTTATTACTATATTTCATTCCATACTTGATGCTGGTAGGAAAGATAATGATCTTTTTGCAACTGTATTGCATATATTAGAGGAAGATGAGTTCACACTGGCTGAAGATAGACAATTACTTGAAAGTTAACATGCTCCAAACTTTGGAAATAACTGTTAATAGAGTCTTTGATGTATGAATTGAAAATATTTTGGGTTTTTTTTAAAGTAGCTTTTAAAAAGTAGTTCTGTGGGAGCTTTATTACTTCCTGCTGCACATGGGCTCTGCTAATAAACATTTCCCTCTGCAGCACAGGGTCTCAAAACCAAGCTGGGCATTTTCGGACTTTTGTCATCCTTCCCATAATAGAGTTCTGCAAACCAAATGGCGAAAACATGGCAAATTTCCTGTCTTGGCAGAACTGGGCAGATGACTCGCTTATGCCTAAAGAGGAAAAGAAATTTCAGATGGCTTCAAGTTAGCTGTATTAGTTCTAGTTCTGGGCATAATGGCAGTAAAAATGTTACCAATGTGTTTATACATTGAGTTTCTCTATTGACTTAGAACAGTAAATTAATGGTGGTGTAGTCACATAATATCTTCAGCAGAAGACACAACAGATATTACTAAATTCTGCGTTAATTACACCTGTAGACATACCCATATGTGAATGAAAAAACATTGATGGTCTCCATCACTTAGACAAGGATCACAATAATAGTCTTTTTATTCAAATGGGTGGATATGTATATGTCTATATAGGTAACTGTAGAAATTTTTGTAGTAACTGAGATGCAGAAATTCTTCAGCAACACAAGCAGTTAATGTCAGAAGTTGCTGAACATGATCCTTGGACATACAGGGCTTTTCATGTGGTAATTCTCTATAAATGCACCCTTGAAAAAATAATTGCCACAGTAAACAAATTAAATGAGTTTGTATCTTGGGACTGGGATACAGACTTACATAGAGTGAAGTAATTTTTTTCAGTGAGCTTGGAATGAATTGCAATTGCAAATACAGTTTGGTTTGGTTTTTTTTAATTGTTTGGATATTTTAGCTAGACAATTTTATTCTTTCCTTTTTTCCTGTTTCACTGTTATTTAGTTTTATTGTAAGAGCATTTGGTACAATGCCAGCTTTTAACTTCCTTTTTTCTTTGCTGTATGTTATTTAGCAGTTGTCACCAAAGTATTTCCAGTTTTGCCTTTGCAAATGGGTGGCACTGGCAAATACTTAACGGTGTGCTGTTTTGGTGTCAGCTGTTTGGAAAAGCATGTGTAAAGCCTCAGCGTTTTTTAAAATATGGTAGCCCCTATATTAGATTGATTTAATTGCCTTTGAGTTCATTGTGGTTGGGCCATCTTATAGCAGCCTAGTTTTTCCCACTTTTTTACACTCCCAGTGAGCCTAAATTTGTGAAATACGGGTCAGGCCATGTTGGATCAACCAGCCTGCCAGTTCTCTCAGTAGTAAGCATGTGAAATATGGAAGTGTGAGCAAAGCCATGATCCCAATCTCTATTTTTAACGAGCTAAGAAATAGTGTTAAACTGAAATACGCACTGCATAATGTGGTTATAGGAGTCAGCTTCCACAAAGCTGCTGCTCTGGGCCTTTGTTCACACAGACATTAGACATCCTTTGTTTTGCCCCTCCTTCTCTTCTTCAGCAGTCATTCAATGACAAGCGTAAAAAGAACCTCTTTTCCCGAAAATTTCCCTTCTACAAGAACAAGGACCAGAGTGAGCAGGAAACCAGTGATATTGACCGTAAGTATGTGGCATTCGATGGAGAGTGAAGCACACGTAGAAGGGCCTGCTAGATTGCAGTAGGGTGTTACCATGGAGACAGTTTCATGAGCTGCAACAGGATAACGAGCTCAAGATGCCAATGACAAACCCATTTACAAAATCAATAACATCGTTTGTTTGCTGTTAAAGTAAAATTGAACCCAAGAATATCCCAGTTTAGAATAAACGGAGTAACGCTCTTGCGTAACAGTGTGTACCTCCCAGTGCTGCCAGTGATGGTTCCTCATTTCTGGCTTGGAGGAGAGCGCACAGCAGTGAAGGAGGAATAGCGGAGCGTACCAGCTTCTCAAATCAGTCCCTTTAGACTGCTTACTTCAAAATCATTTCATTCTAATTTGGTTTTCCTAATGAAGAGAGGTGACTTTGGTTTTCATCACTGTTGCCAGCTCTTAAAAAAAAGTCTTCTCAAAAAGCAGTTGCATAAGTTTGCTAATTCGGAGCAGGTCTGCTACAAACTATGTTCTCTGCTATTTGCATCACTGATTGCACTTCCTATGCCAGTCAGGTCAAATCCTATAGACTTACCTTCCCCTGTGATGTTCTGGGAACTGTCTCCTGTCGTAGCGCCAATTTTATATATTACTGACAATTATTTTCTTTGTGATTGTCTTTTTATTGCTTGCCCTCTGGGGACTACTGCAGGAGGTCCCTGACGACATGGGATCAAAAGGCCTGAGTAAGTGATCAAAATACTCCCAAGTTATTTTAACCTCCATCTGAAAAATTACTACTTTTTTTTTTAACAGATCTCTTTGAGACTGGTGCTCTACTGGCATAAGGAGGTTGACTCTGAAAATGTTTCATAAGCTTTTTCTAGTTCGAAATGTTCTGTGGGTTTTTGCTTTCAGGAATGTGTTACTTTAATTTCATGTGACTATCACGTTAGATTTTTTGTTGTTCAGAAGCTTACCTGCGCTTACTTGTTTGTCCTTAATAATATTGTGTTTATAAGTTTTGTGATTTTTTTTGTGTCACTTTTATCTTGTCTTTGTGCTTTTATTTATTTAAAAATAACCTATGGCTTTTTACAGTAATAGTACAACCATTGCCGTAATACTTTAACTAGTTACAGTTTTCCATCCTCTCTCTAGGTGACTGACATTTACAGCTACTTAAAACAAACAAAAAACCCTTTGCTTAACAAATACCGTGAGAGGTTTTTCTGTCTGACTTATTTGAACTCTTATCCTGCTTTTAGACCAGGTAGAGGGGTATCTAATAGAGGAGTATTAGTATTAGTTGTATTTCCTGTGGAAATATTAACTACTTGAATACAGTAAAATTCAAAAGTTGCTGAGTACTCTAACAGATCTGTTTGTGTACACAGACACTGCCACTGTACTAAGATGGCAAATAAAAAAGAAGTCAAGACCTTGCTTTCATCACATATACTAAACACATACACTGTCATGTGTTTATAGAATAGTAAAATTAGTCACTAAAGATATAAGTGACTAAAGGTCACTGAAGATAATGTTTCTTCCCGGCGCATAACTGTTGTTCACAGTGTTCCTGAAATTATATGTAAGAAGTGGTGTACTTCTGTATCTGGCCTCACTCATGAAATAAAAAATTCTAGTAGCTATAACATTAATTTTCCATTTCTGAAATGGATAGTTTCACGGAAATTCTTCATCTAGAGCAGAAGACCTTAGCGACCTTTATGCTCTCATGGTTTAAAGCGGAAGATCATAAGCAGCCTTTATGGCCTTGTGATTGTACCTAGTTTAAGCTATATGATACGGTCCAGAATGTCACTAGGTGATTCTGTTATAAAAACAAATGGCTTCTAGCCAGTTTTTCAGCACAGTCAGACTTTTTGAAACTGCCTCACCACACTTAATGCAAGCTGTGTTATTTGGGCTCTGCAAGACTGCTGTTCTTGCTGGCATTTCAGGCTTTACATCTTTACCAATTGTGCCCACTATCCAAATATCCCACTTGTATTCTCAGTTGACAGTGTCTCTCTTTCATGTTCTACTATGAGGCTTTTAAACATCACTGTTTGCCTCTTCTGTGCCAATGTGGACATTTTTTTCCAAGACAAGAAGGTGAAATGGAAGTAGATACAAATTTCTGTCACTCACAAACCTTTGGAAATATTTATCTGTTTTTCTTGCACAGAAATGAAGTGAGTTCAGGCTAGCCAGAGACTTGTGGTTTAAAGATACTGGTTCACTTTATCCAAAAACATTTTAAAAGGTTAATTAGTTTACATATGATGACTCTAATTTTTTTAAATGTTTATTACTCAGTAGAAGCAAAGCATACTTGCTTCATAATGGTATTCTTACCTCTAGAGTGCCTTTGCTTCCTTCTCTTCAATCTTGTAGGGGAGGAACTGCACTGAATTTAATGTATTATAAAGGCTCCTCATGACAACAGTATATATTATCATATATATTATTTTTATTATCTACCCAGGTACATAAATTGAGATTTAATTGTATTTAATTTGTATAGGTCAAACACAAGCTTCTTTATGCAGTCTTAACATGTGAATGTTCGTGTTTTCATTACAAATAGACACACTCATTGGGTGGCATAAAAATTGATTCTTTACAGTGAAGTTCAGCAATATCAAAGTTAATATTTGTTCATCAGAAGTGTAGAATTTTCAGGTAACAGAATAGATTAATACCTAAAATTCTTCAATTCATTAATTTTTATCATAAACGTATATTTAACACAGTTACATAGCTTTAAAAAATAAATATAAACAACTTGTAGCTACTGAAGTATTTTGATTGCTACGCAAAAAGCATGAAATGAATATAGGTAGCCCAGAATAAAAGTCAGGAGCTTTTGTAAACTAAAACATTACTGGGGTGGGGTGGCGGGGAGGCAGGGGAGAATCTTAAGTCTGCATTGCACTTCCAGTAAACTATTTAATATACCATAGGAAAGTATCTATTGTTGAATGCACTACACTGTATTTCCTGCAATGTAGTCCAGTATTTTCTGCTACGAGACTCTTAGTATAATCAATAAATTGCCTGCATGAAAGTTGAAATGTATAATCCCATAGTTTTTGCACAACAAAATTAATCTTGAAGTGGAAACCTAAAAGTTGCAGGGTTAAATATGAACTATGAAGTAGTGTACTTTTTGCAATCTTATTTTGATGTGCTATTTAATGTTTTTCTTTTTATTAACATCCATTCTTTCGTATGAAATTAAGCTTGGTCCTGAGAGCTATGAGAAGTACCTTAAAACTTTTACATGCAGTATGTATTGATTTCAGCATTTTGATATCAGTATTGTCTTTCATCTGGATTATTTTGTGTCAATTTGTTTCTTTTGAACTCATGCCATTAGTGTATGTTCCTTATTTCTTTTTCCATTGTGTTGCAATTTCAGAGCATGTAACCTCTAATGCCAGCGATAGTGAAAGTAGTTACCGTAAGTGTTTTTAAGTTCTTTGTTTAGAATCTCTGTTTAGTAGCTCTTTCTTTGATTTTGTTTGTCTGTCTTTTCTGGGTATTTACATGTTAAATAGAACTTTCCAGTCACCTGCAGGTGAAATCCATATTCATGTGTTTGGCGGGGTACTGCAAATTCTGCTGTGTCTGTTTGTTTTTAAAAAACTGACTAGAGGGAATCATTGCAAACCTTCTTTATGGATCTTTTTATTGTGATCTATGATTTTTCTTAGTTCAGCTTAATTTGAATCAATTCCTTTTTTTTTTTTTTTTAATTATGCGAGCTAGCTAGATCTAATAAAACCTAAATGTAAATTTAACGTTGACAAATATAATTTTACATAGTTGAGCTTAATACTGGAAGCATAACTAAACTGTGTACTCTGCTAAATGGTGCAATATAACTATCTACAGTTTTTCACAACGGATACCCAGATTTAATACGTATATACTTCTAATGAAAGAAAAGATAAGCAAACATGTATTTACCCTTGCTTTCAGCTTTCATTTATCTATTGTGTCAAGTGTGGGTGCTTAGTATGATCTGTATTCAAAGCATACGACACAACATTCAGTGCTGGAGTCAGTTATGATAAGTTAGCATGCTAGGCATGCATACATGTTCTCTCTCTATGAAGACATATCTTTTAAATACTAGACTGAGATAGCTTTTTTACTAGCTTAAGCTACAATACTATTTACTATCACCCAAGCTGCAGCAGTACTACATGTTCCCAGTGGGTAATATGCTGCATGGTGCTGCTCTACAATGCTTTAAAACATCTTAAAACAGATCCAGAACTTCAATCCCACTTGTCATTCCCAGTGAAAAACTCCTCAGTAAGGTCACGCAGTCCAGACCTGGAACCCAGGATAGAGCAGAGCAGGAAGATGAAAAAGTTGAGGATTTGAAGAGGAATATGAATAGAAGGAACAGTAAAAGTCTTGCAGTGCGGCACTGAGAGTGGCTCACTGCTCAGCTCCTGGTTGCCTGCGGAGTGTATAGTGGGCACTTCAGAAACAGGTGTTATTTGTACTAGGGTAATAAGGAAGGTGGTTCATTAACAGATACATTTGTTTGGAAGCTGTAGATCTCAGAGGTGATGATCCACATTTTTTTCTTCCAGAGGGTTACACTCAAGAGAATTTACACATGTGTATAAAATCCCCAGCGCTTACCATGCTAACAGTGTCATAGGCTGTAACTGAAATGAAACCGATTGGGGGAGGCATGCGTGTTCCCTGAGAGTAACACCAAATGGAGCATGTATGGAAGCTGCCTTTGCCTATATGACAAACTTACAAATTTTAACCATTTTTAGTGACATGCCATTAAAACTATCTATTACTTTCTCCATAAATTTGCTGCTTTCCTGTCTTCGCCTCCTCCCTCTCTCCAAGATTTTTCTAAGCTGGCTTTATGTACGTTTAAAGCTTGCTATTGGTACTACTAGTTAGTTTTTTATGCTGTTATTACTTGAGAAGCCCTGTTTTTATTATTAATGTCATTGATTTGTTACCTGAATGCGTAATTCCAAGCACTTTTTATTAAAAAGATTTTTTTTTTAATTTCTTCTTACTGCTGTCTAATATGAAAGTTATCTTGATTACAGATGAGTACGGTTGTTCAAAAGGTTCATTCTATTAATATTCATTTTTCCAAAATATTGAAAAGCAGTGACAATATATACTTTTTGCCCTCAAGCAGGAGATGCTTTTTACTTGTTATCTCTTTAGTAGTTTGCTTAACTATTTTTTGATCTTATAGCAACGTGACTTCTTCAAAGAAGTGTCTAATTATATGTGAGCTGCATCTTTCATAGATGGGTCAATAGCTGGTGATTTCCTATTCCTCTCCCTAGCCAAAAAGGGGTTCTGAAAGTATATACTGTCCTTCTAAAATCCATTTGCATGAGTAACTTTTTGAGATATTAAAATATATGAGTTGCATGTTTTTGTGTCTGTCTTAACGTATTCCTCACTTGCAATAATTTAAAAAATTAAAATCTTCATTTGTGTATTGCTGTAGTACAGCTTCAATGCAAATTTATTGAAAATAAGAGAAATACTTCTCTTAGTGAAACTGTAAATTTTAGATTTAAAAGATCAATTATATTTGCTATGAAATAAGGAATAGATATATAAAAGTAATATATGAGTTTATAAGAGCTTTTATTTACCATCTTGTTTCTATACGACTGTGGTATAGCATTGCTATGATCCTTTGCCTGTTGTAAGTATGGCTTATGAACAACAAAGACTGTTCCAAAATTACACAAGTGAGTTATTGAAGTACTGTATTTTTTTCAAAGTTCATAGTAATGACATATAATTTGAGTTTATATCTTCAGAATTATAAGTTCTTTGCTGTCATGGCGTTAATTTTTAGTGATTCCATTGCAAGAAATCTTACTCAGACATACCTTTTTAGACTAGAAATAATCTTTTAGAGAGATGGCAACTGAGGTATATTTCAGATGCTTTCACTAACATTTAAAAAGCCTGCAGCTGTCAAAGGTCAACGTTCAGCTATTTTAGTTTCATTCACTGCTGATGTGCTTTCTGGAGCTGAGAACAATACAAAGTATTCTTTGTTTTCAAGTTCGTTTTTAAAAAGTCATTAATAAAACAATAGTTATTTAGTATGTACAATCACAGTTGGTGGGGTTTTTTTGTAGAATTAGAGTGATTGAAGGTGTTTATGTAAATGCCACTTCATGATCAAGATATGTATAACTTGACATACATGGTTGTCAGCCCTGCATAAATATAGAGAAATGTTACTGTAAATGCTGGCTTCAAAGTATGGAGAAAGTTCTGATGAAGGTGGCATTGCCTCTAGCAGTGAATGATAGCATGCATGCATTTCATTCAGGGAAGCGTGTATTAAGAGCATTTCGATAACGCTTTAAAATTCTTCTTGTGCTTGATGTCAGTTTGACATGCTAACACAAACCAGGAAATTATTTATACTGTATGTGTCTTATGCTTTAAAATTTTGTTTGGCTTATCTTTGTGATTTTTATAATTCATCGCTCTTGAAAAATGTCCTTCATCAGTGTCATTGTAAAGCATATTACTGGGGAATGTCTGTATCATTATGGTTACATTGAATGACTCGATTTAAGTATGTTGGTTTAGAAAAAAAATACATAGATATGTCTTTGCATTTACATTTTAGGTGGCCAAGAGGAATATGTCTTGTCATATGAACCCGTCAATCAACAAGAAGGTTTGTAGATCTCGCTCAGAATGAAATAAATACAATTTGAATTTTCAGAATGCTTCATGTTGCCCTTATGTACTGAGCACTGTGATAAACTTCTTCACTGTTTTGAACTTGTTACCATTATTCAAATGAATAAAGCATAAAGGCATAAATTATTAAATGCAATTGATAAATTATTTAGTACATATTCCAAAGGCTTTCTGTGTAAAATAACTTCTTATATGTGGTTTACATTCCATAAGGAAAATAGGTGTTTAACACTTCTGTCAGTATGAACCTCAAAAATTATAGTTTTCTTTTGTTTCATATTGCTTTAGCATTCTCACTGTTGCAGTTCCTTTTTTCTGCCACAGTAGAAAGTGTGTCAATAGATCATTTGTGTATTTTTGTAAGCTTTAATTGAAATGTCTCGAAAACATAGCAGTCTCCCATTTCTGTATGGGCTTCTTATATGGCTAATTTGGTTAGCAACTGCCACTTTTTTTTTTTTTTAAATTTTTGAATGAAATGCAAATTGATAGGAGAAAATATTGATGAGCAGCAGCTTTGTCCCTGTATGTGTGCACACCAGAGGGTGTCACAACATGGGAAACATCTTCTTAGCTGGCGTTCCTTCCCAGATTCTGATAGCGTAATGGTTTAGTGAGAAAGATAGTAATATCAAGTGAATTAATGTCAAGGTTGAAGAGAGAAGATGTGAATGAGACTTTGCACAAGCTGATGGTTTAGTAACTGTTGTATTGTAAAACTAAAAGAAGATTCTAGAGAGCCAAATACTTTGGCATGTAAATACATGACTGTAATTCTCTTTATGAGTCTAACATGGTGTATCGGGAAGGCCATAAAAGAACCAGTAGCTCATTCCTTTGCTTAGGAGCAGTAATACATTCCCTGCGTATGTTATCTGCATTTGTCCACTAACTCACTTCCACAGTAATTTTGTTTTTTTGTAAGAAGCCCAGAGAAGTAAAGAACCAAAATAGATGTAAAGCTGCTTGGACTTGAGACACTAGTGGGCCACCCTTAGTCCTTAAGCAAAGATATTTGTTATTGAGTTAATAAGTTGACAGTTTTTGGATCCCAGTTGTTCCTTTTATGAGTATATTAATACCCCAGGAAGGAAATAGTTCTGACAGTCAAATTATAATGTATCTTATAGGTCAGACTTTGTTTAATTTGGATTTATTTGTGCCGTAAAGAGAGATTGAACCTAAAACTAAAATTTCTACAGCTAAAATCATATGCTAATGCCAAGATACTTAAACATTCTTGTCTTCATGGTTCCTGCAGTAGAATCAGGTATTTTCTGCTTGAGCTTAATTTCCAACCAAAAACCCTTTATAACTTTATAAAAAACCAGTCTGCTTTTAAAAGATGCCATACTGCATTTTATAAGGGTGTTAATGGTTGCAGAAGCAACTCAACCATAGTTGTCTTTTCATAGATGAGTATTTAAGTTGTGGTCTTAGAGGAAAAGAAGTTTCTCCCAACACAGAACTAGAATTTAATTAACTCTGCTACTGCTTAGGTACCTCTTTGAAGTGGAAAGATTTTAAAACTTCCTCCTTTTGCTGTTTTCAGTAGAATGATGGATGTCACTTTGTGAAAAGATATTTTATTTTTCAAAAGACTTAATGATTTAAGATTCATCTTTGGTCACCCAGGACAGTGGTTTGAGAGTAAAGATCTAACATCTTACTGTGACTATGTTATTAATTGATAACAAGTTCTTCGTGTTTTTCTTCTCTTTAGGAGTACATACTCTTTTAGGTATTAAAACCGTTACCATGTGATAAAGTTTATTTTGCTGAACTGTAAAAATCAGCAATCATACTGCAATCTAACTGATGTTATTCCTTTATGATTAACAGTTAATTACACTCGACCGGTGATTGTTTTGGGACCCATGAAGGACAGAATAAATGATGATCTGATCTCAGAATTTCCAGACAAGTTTGGCTCATGTGTTCCACGTAAGTCTCAGCAAATACTAAAGCAATTATAAATTATTTGTTTCTGTTTTTTTTTTTCTTTTTTAATAGACATCCTCTGTATGTTGAGTTTAAAAAGTTTTAATTGATTGTCTAAACTTTTAGAGCTGTCTTAGTTGTCACCTCTTTACTTGTGACACTTTT
>NW_010119862.1:0-8271 GCF_000699245.1 Pterocles gutturalis | reverse complement strand
GTAGGGAAAAAAGTCACTGTTTTTTGTTTTGCTTTAAAAATTACTGGTTTATATTTAAAGATACTACTAGACCAAAACGAGATTATGAGGTGGATGGACGTGATTACCATTTTGTCACTTCTCGAGAACAAATGGAGAAGGATATTCAGGATCACAAATTCATTGAAGCTGGCCAGTACAATAATCATCTTTATGGAACAAGTGTCCAGTCAGTGCGAGAAGTAGCAGAAAAGGTAAATCAGTGCTAGTTACTTTCATTTACTGAGGTGATTATCTGACTGTGCTGACAGGGGAAAAGAGAAGAATGGCAAGAAGCCATTAGGAACCCTCTGACTTTAAAAGGAATTTGTACAAAACTATAAACAAAGCACATTGTCACAAATACATTTAGGGAAAAATGATGTTTTGGAATAACGAAAGCACTGTGGTTAAATGATGGGAAAAGAGCAACCATAGTTTATGCCATCCTATAGAAAGAGAACAGAGAAGAAATAATTGGAATTCCAGGCTAATGAGCCTAGCTCACATACATAGATCATTAACTAAGAATAGTGGTGGTGGAGTCGATTAATATGATGACCCATCTGATAGACCTGTGCAGAAGAAAACTTGTAAAATTGTTGTTCTTTGTGCTCTTCATTAATTTAACTGACAGAGGGAATAGACTGAATGTAATAAACTCAATTTTAGAAAGACTTCTAACATAACTACCACTATATTTTGAAGACTGACCTTACTGTTTTTGTCATGAGCAGGTTTTAGTTAACTTTTTATTGGAAAATCTAAATATTTGTAAATTCAAACTGAAGTTTACTTGAGCTCTCTGAAAACGAGTGGGGAGAAGGATCCATATTTCTTGGAGTAAGATGCTTGTTTTAAAGAAAATTTTGGTGAAAATTCTTTGCAAGTGTTCCATGTTAGGTTGATGAGTGTTGTTCTACTTTTTATAAGTATGGTACATTTACAGTAGACACTGTTGTCTCATCTGTGTGAGAGAAGAAACAGCTGTTTTTAGGTGGGAACTGAAAAGCACGAGCACTTTCAGTCTGGACATAGAGAGGGTAAGTGTGGGTTAACCCATGGGACGCGGGAGTGTAGATAGTGTCTGGAGAACAGTGTAGACCATTCTGGCTAAATGGCTGAGTATTGTTGTTTCTGGCAAGTGTAATTTACTGGAATCAAAAAACAGGGAGAAAGTGGTGAGATTCTGTGGTTCATGTGCTGAAGTTTTCATCTGCTGTGTTTCTCACCCTGTGCAATAGAACCTGGCTCCATGGTGTGTATTGAGAAAAGTAAAGAAAATAAAATTAATTCCACAGTTGTTAAAGTAAATGAACAGTACTTTGTATGGGAGGCTGAACGAAGTTGTGAAACTCATATGTGGTTAAATCATGAAACTATTTATTGAACAGTGTAAACATTATAAACCTGTCGCCAGTTGCTTCATGCACAGGTACACTCCTGCGGTTTCATCCTGGACCTGAGATTGGCTGTGTTCTTTTGCCCACCTAATAGGATTAGTATGGTACTAAACGATTGTGAATCTTTTATAAACTGACATGAAGAACAAAGTACTACCAGATGTGTCCATGCTGTTAAATCTCTTGTATAGGCACCATGGGACTTCGGGTCAATGCAGCAATTTCTCAGTTCCAGCTAACATGATTTTTCTGGGAAACAGTGGCCTGTCCTGCAGAACATGACTTGAAAATCATGACAGGGCTGCAAACTGGTGGATCTGGGGCTAATCCTTCCTTGAAGTCTTCTCCGTCTCGCTTAAGAGATTAATCTCTTCAGTGGGTCTTATTACTGGGATATGAAAGACGATTTCCAAGTTTTATATGATGAATTTAGGGGCAGACACAACAGAAGTTACTGCTAGTACCCCAGAAGTACCAGAAATCGTATTCTTGCAATAGCTTTAAATCGTGTTCATTTGCCTGTGCTTCCGGCTGATCCCCATCTCTCTCATTTCCTTACCTATAATGGACACAGCAAAAGATACTTTTTGATGTCGTTGTTAAGCTATTGTAAAAGGCAAAGTGCTGTGCCGTGTTTCTCAATCAGATGCAGAGCAAGTAAAGAACTAAAAAATATGGAAAACCTTGTTTAAATGCACTGTGCAAAGAGTAAAATAGCTCCCCTGGATGAAAACTTTATATCATAGAATCATAGAATTGTGTCATAGAATCATCGAATTATATCATTAAGTACTTGCATTTTTTTTTCCTTGTTGTGCAAATCTTCACTTGAAAGGAGTTTTTATATCCTCTTTGGAATCTCTAGCAACTTGCATATCTCTGTGTCCGAGGCCGCTGTTAATGCACATTCATTATTGATTTGGGATAAACCGTCACAGTTATATTCCATAAGGTCCAGCACAGCTTCTGTGCTGGCAATCTATTCCTCCACCCTTTGCCCAAAATCCTTTGGCACCTGGCACAAGCGTTGGGCCAAACACAGCAACTACTAAGTATCTTATCCCAAAAAGGAAAATGGACCAGGTAATGCTCTTAATTCTCAATTCCCCAAGCATGTGCCACATTTAAAGAGAAATTGTTTGAAATATGTGGACAGGTCAGCACATGTAGTAAAATACTCTGCTAGAACATACAAACACCTTTCTTAAATGATACCAGTCACCATCTGGATCTGTGAACTGGATCTGGGAAACACCTGTCATCAGTTGAAAGCAAGCAGATATGTATTGTTCATGTGGGAAGAACAGTTCTATCCTTTCTAAGAATTACTGAAGTAAAATTCTGGTGGCTTTTTTGTGTGCAAGAGATCAAATGTAAATGATCCTAGTGATCTCTTCTGCCAGAAGCAGAAACATGTCAGTTGTTTCAGACTGCAGTCACTTCCTTGTTCTTCAGGGTGTCCTCTAGGGATGATCTCCCAGGAGGTCAGGAAGTGTGTTGTATGATATGAGTAACCTTTTATGGTGCTTGTGGGTTTGTATCCTGGCTCACAGAATTCTGCTGTTCACATTAGTCTCCTGCTAAAGAAAAAGCGTTTCTTATTTTAGTCATCTGACAGTGGTTTTCTGTTCCTCTTTCCCCATTCCTTTCTAAAATGGTGGTATGCCAAATTACTCATATGCTACTCAAAAGGAAAAGAAATAAAAATATGTGAGGTGGGAATGAGCACATGGGAGATGAGAGGAGCTGTAGAACAGAAAGAGCCCTTGAGATGAGAGATCCCAAAGAGCTGGAAAATTGCTTGTAGTGGGAGAATAGAGGCGGGGAAAAAAGCAGCCCTACCACATAGGCTTCCAACTGGCTAAAGAATGGTTAAGTTATATTTGTTTCTCAAGAGATAATAAATAGCCCAAATAAATTGCATTCAGCATCTCAAAATTGGTATTCTACTGTGTGGTACCTGGGGGGAGGAGAGTGCTTGTATTTAATTCCATCTAATGATTCTGGTGGTGACATATTTCCCTGCCGTCCGAGGTGGTTACCCCCTCAGGCATGCCAGTAAAGTCAGCTGGCTCCTCTCTAAACTGCATCTGTGGCATGGCCACCTCCCTAAAGGATCTTGAAGTTATTTAAGGTGCAGGAGGGGGGGGTGGAAGTTGAATCATTTTGGTGGTGTGGTTGAAGTATAGCTGTGCCACCGGCTGATTCTGCATTGTTGGTTGGGCTGCAATGTCTGGTGGAGAAAGGAAGGAAGGAGGGTCAGGAACACCTCAAGTGATGTATGATCCCAACAGAGGTGCATTGTGGGACCTTGTGCCAAAGTGGTGAAATCATAATCGTTGGTGCAAATGCTCCAGTTTTGTTGGCTTCAGTGGAAATGTGTTTTCTCTTCTAAATTATTATGCTATGCATACCTGTGACTTAAACTTTGCTTAGTGCCATTTTCCCTTCTCTCTTACTCTTTAGGGTAAACATTGCATTCTTGATGTGTCTGGTAATGCGATCAAAAGGTTGCAGATTGCCCAGCTGTACCCAATCTCCATTTTTATTAAACCGAAAACAGTGGAAAATATCATGTGAGTAAAAGTAAAGTACCTCAGGCTAAATTGTTTGAGACTGTCATTATATTTGAAAAGCCAACAGCAAGTTATGTGAAGACAATTGTAATATTTGCATTTTAAACAATATTTGATTTCCTGAGTTTAATTTCTAGGGACTTTTAGATGGGGTTTCTAATCCAAATTGTAGTGCTTGAGAACAAATGTCATTGTGCTAAATTCCTTGCAACATAGTGTCAGAACAGCTCCTTTGCACTACTTAGGTGTGTCATTTAGGAGACTGCTTCTTGTTAGGGTTAATACTCAGACAACAGTGTAAAACCTCGTTTCAAAAGACTTCAAGTATTTGATAGTCATTTTAAAATGTATGTTGTGTTCATTTTCAGGGAAATGAATAAACGCTTAACGGAAGAGCAAGCCAGGAAGACCTTTGAGAGAGCCATGAAACTGGAGCAAGAATTTACTGAACACTTCACAGGTGTGTTTTACTTGGGACTGTTCCTTTGCCAGAGTTCAGTTTTTATTGCTTGCTGTAAAATAGGAATTGCCTTGCTGCTGTGATAAGGCTGAACTTTGTTTTCAGGCTGATCTGTCATTGTTTTGAGGCATGGAGCCATCTTAGTATGTCTACACTGATTTCAATTTGATCAATTAATTCAATATATACAAAAATTTACTAGGAGCTTAATTTAGGTTTTAAAAACTGTGAGACTTTACCATTTTTCTAGGTGTTGTAATGCAGATGTTTGCTTTGTTGATATATTGAACGCTTAAAGCTTTTTATTTGCAGAGCTGAGATTGCCCAGCAAAGTTCCCTATAGGAGATTATTGGTTTCCATTTTTTTTAAATCAGGAAGTAAAAAATGATGGTAATTAATTAAGCCACTGGAAATTGGGCACTGCAACATTATGGTACTTAGCAAATCAAATTTGTGTGTGCCATGGATGTTAACTGTATCAGCAAGGGATGGGCTGGAGGCACTCAGACTGTGCTGATTGCTTGCGTTGTGGCTTGCACTAGGAGGAGATTGATAAGTCAGGATCTTCCGGAGGACAGAAACGAGCCTTCTCTCTATTCCTGTCCTAGATAAACACTCGCTCCTTTCCTTTCTGTTATGTTCTCTTTTGCAGTGGTTCAGTGCTTGCTGCCCCATTCACCTCATTTCTGTGACGTGACTCCTTTGCCCAGTTTCTTCTTCCCCCAGTTTCTTCTTCCCCATCTTATGTGGGCAGAGCTGTGAATGCAAGGGTTTGCTCCACCTGGGCAGAGATACAGGAAGGGGTGATGGCTTCACATGGGAGGAAAATAGAAGAAGCAGTAGACTCCCCATCTCCCGCTGCCTTGTTCTCTACTTTGTGTGCTACCCACACAATTGAATAACTTGGGTCCATCCATTTCTCTGTGCCTCCCTCCCCTGCTGGCTGCCTTGCAGCTGTCACACTTATCCCAGTGCTGCATCCAGCTCTCCCACTCTTCCCATGGCGCTCTGCCTGCACCCAGAAGTTAAGGGACTCTCAACATACAAGTTCTTCCTATCGTAGAGTCCCTTACCGAATGACTTGCAAATGTGTCAGGTTTAATAAAAGAATTTATTTTAATAGATATTAATTAAATATTTAGTTAATAGCTGGTATTCTCCCAGGTTGTCTCAGGATATTATATAGGGCACTTTTTCAGGAAATTAAGGGACATAATTCAAGATGTTTCAAAAAATTTTAAGAGCCTAGTGCCTCAGGGCATGTTTCTTTTCAGAAATGTAAGGTTTGTTGACAAAGGAAGATAGCAGTGGTCAGACTTCTGTCCTTGAAAAATCCAGTTCAGGGCAGAAATCCTTTTCTGAATCTGTTTGAGATACTGGAAGACATTACAAGTCCCACTTACTGCTTTCAGTTTGGAGGCTGCCACTCATATGAGTCAGCTGGTAAAAGAGAATGTGTGACCATTTCCTAATCTGTTAAAAAATACCACATTGTGTGGGGTAACTGAAATCATCAGCAGGTTAAGTTCGAGTAGACTCATTGCACTGAAGCACATTAAGTGGGTATCCATCTTCTGTTTTGAGGGTATTGAGCTTTGGAAGAGGGGCAGTTAAACATACCTAGAGAGAAGTAAGATGCTGAAGCTTATGGTTATTTGCATTGTAAAGACATTTCTAAATCTGTCTAATACACTGTTGTACTGTGAAGGTTATATTTGACCTATAATAATTGTAACAGCCTCCTCCTCCTGCAGGCACTGTGACAATGGGCTGCAGATGGGGAGAAAGTTTTTAAGAGATGGGAATGATGAGTAGGAATAAAAAGGAAGTAATTTGCATGAAAGCAAAGCTCAGAAGTTTAATGCACAAAAGAGTGAGTCTGGCCTGCTTCCAGAATCATCACTCGTGCTAAACTTTTGTTTCTTGGATTGTCAACACTGAGGTGGTGATCCTAATTAAAAAGAAGTTGCCATCTCACAGTGATTGCTTTTTCAGACTGAAGTGTGGTAAGAGCAGCTCAAACTTCGTCCTCATTCTCGCCAGACTGTACTTTACTCTGATTTGTCAGAATACATCAATATTGGCTCATTTCTAATTATTTCTAGCCTTGGAGAAAATATGTCTAGCTTATACCATCTAAATATAAATTGCACTTTTAACTATATAAGGAATCCTGTTGTCTGTAAAACTTGAATCTGTCAGCTAGGCAACAAACTCCATGAGTTCCTCCTCTTTTTGGCCAAAAGCAAAGCTACCGCTAGAAAGTAGAAATCCCAAGGTCCGCCAGCCTTGCTGTGAAGTTTCAGGATCCAGCTGAGGAGTTTACCCTCACTCTGGCTTCATGAGGACACAGCCCTGTACTCTCACCTTGCATTGCTGTGTTGGAAACATACATGAAAGTTGGACCAAAAAGAATACTGGAGGATGTGAATTGACTCAGATGAGGAAAAGTAAAAAAAAAAACAACCTCCTCAGCTGTATGTTCATACTTGTAGTAAAGTGAAAACCACTTCCTAACCCCAAGCCTCTGAGTGGGAGAGATGGTGCTTTGTGTGCCCTGCTATCAACGATGTGGTTCACTCCAGCAGAAAAACCAGAAATCTCTGTGGGGTGTCTGTTCCTTCAGTGATGTAAAGTCTTCTTACCACTTTGAGAGAAAAGAGCAGCTTGGCTTGGAACATCTTGGTTTCCGTATGGAGCTAGGAAGGATGATTGCTGATTGCCACATTATGTTTTGCAGCTATTGTCCAAGGAGACACACTGGAAGAAATCTACAACCAAGTGAAACAGATCATAGAGGAACAGTCTGGGCCTTACATCTGGGTTCCAGCAAAGGAAAAATTATGAAAACAGATCTTTATTTTTCATATTCTAACTGACATCACCTACTACATCTGACGACTCTTAAGCCCTTCCAGTGGAGCCTGCCTCTAGTTCTCTCCAGCGTGGTTCATACCCTAACCATCACATTCTGCAGTTCCCATAATGCTTTACATTTGGTGTCTCTCTTAGTTTAAATAATTTGTATTATCGTGTGTTGTTGGTTTGCCATTTTTCAAACATGACAGTGGAATGGCCTGACCAGCTATTAGTTTGGGGTGGGGGTGGGAGGGAATTGCTTGGTAAAATTCCTTAATGTTTAAGGGAAAGTAACTTTCAAAGAATTTTCAAAAAAGCTTTATAGAGATTCTTTTAAAATTTCATAACAATTGAATGAAAAGTTGTATTCAAGGAAGTTGTAAATCATGAGTAATTTTGCACGCTTAACTTTAATAGCATGGTTTGGTCAGGGCAATCAATTTCAGGTTTTATTTTCCGAGTTAAAATCTATTCTCACAGTATTTTTTTTTTTTTTTTTTTTTACTTTCCAGGCAGTTAGAAACTTTCTGTTTTGAGTTAACATTTACATTAATTCCCATTGCTATTCCTCAAGGGATATTCATTTTCATAATTTCATATGGATATTCTTATAATCTATTTTTTCATTTTTTTGCCAATAAAATTGCTAGGGACAAAGATGTGTAATGTTTTTAATCTTCCTTGTGAAACACTATTTATAGTGTCTTACAGAAATTGTTTATAGATAATGGTCATCACACTTTTTGAGCCTAAAGTATGTTTAGGTGCTAGAAAACCTTGTATTTTTCAGAGGAATGCCAAATTTCCATTGGCAATAATACAGAAAACAGCTGCAGAGATGGTCATTAGGGCAATGAGAGAATGATTCGTAGCCTAAAAATGTGTGTGTACTTAGGGGTCAGATTTTAATGAATATTTTACCCACAATAACTGCCTATTTTGTTATAATAAATA
>NW_010119861.1:0-798 GCF_000699245.1 Pterocles gutturalis | reverse complement strand
AACATTCTGTGATTCTGTGATTCTCTGAAATTGTCCATAATTTTTGAAGATTAAATTATGGCTACAGCCAAGATGTTAGTGTGCATTTCTGAAGTATAATTTTCTGAAATCCTGGTGCAACTGAAATAAATTGATTACATAAATAAATTAATCCCAAATGATGATGATAATTTGCTTACATACTAGTATCTTTGCTCCTTGCTACTTTACTTCCTTCTCCCTTCTCTGTTGTGCACTTTTAGTGTACCAAATATTTGCTAATCTGTGACACATGTAAGTTGTTTGATGGGCAGCACACAAATAATCGTTAATTGTTGGATCTTATTAATCATCAACACAAAGAGTAGAAGAATAAAGATGGAATTCCTTACTCCAGCAAACTCAGTTGCAGAACTCCCTGTAGGAAACTCCCAAGTTCCCAGAGCCTAACAGACTCATTACTAGGGCAGTATCTTAAAGTCCTTTTTTTTTTTTTTTTTTTTAGTATTGGTTTCACTTGTACTTCCAACATTCTTTGGCCTGTGGTGGGTGGTACAGTCTGGTAATTTGAACTGGGAAGTGGGAAGCAAGTCTTTTGCAGGCTGTGCCAACAATGTCCTTTATGGGAACTTTAAAAATGAATTTGTCCTAAGTTTTAAAGGATTGAAGGGTGTAATAGCATTAAAGTCCCCAGATATCATACTCTGTAGAATAAAAAATATGCAATGAAAAAAAAAGTAATTCTAAACATTCTTGAAGATAGGATGATTTCTGAGACCAGGCGTCTCGTTCCAATTGGGAGGGAGGCAAAGGTTCTTT